>NC_058416.1:10872324-11020746 GCF_002201575.2 Neomonachus schauinslandi
GTATATCCTGAATTACTTTCTCTGTTCCTGGAGAAAACACATCGAACCAGATTCTGTAAATCAGTAGTTGAAATTAAAAAAAAAAAGGGAGGGGGCACCTGGGTGGTTTAGTCGGTTAAGCTTCTGCCTTCAACTCAGGTCATGATCCCAGGGTCCTGGGATTGAACCCCACATCACATCGGGCTCCCTGCTCAGTGGGGAGTCTGCTTCTCCCTCTCCCTCTGGCCCTCCACCTGCTTGTGTTCTCTCACTTTCTGGCTCTCTTTAAAAAAAAAAAAAAAATTTTATTTATTTATTTGACAGAGACACAGCAAGAGAGGGAACACAAGCAGGGAGAGTGGGAGAGGGAGAAGCAGGCTTCCCGCGGAGCAGGGAGCCTGATGCGGGGCTGGATCCCAGGACCCTGGGATCATGACCTGAGCCGAAGGCTGATGCTTAATGACTGAGCCACACAGGTGCCCCTCAAATCTTAAAAAAAAATTTTAAAGCTATTAAAAATAAAAAATAATAGCTATATTGTTATTCAAATGGAAAACTAAGATCAAGGGCAAGTTTTTTTTCAGAGTCCTAAAGATGGTACCTAAAAAATGAGACTCTAAGTCTCCTAATTCTGTGGTTCTTCTGTGATTGGTGAATGTAATCCAGCATGCAAGAGCAATTTTTTAATTAGCAGAATATCATTAAGCAATTGCTTTTATGTATTTATATTCAATATAAGAAAAAAAATTGTGCCTTTTCACTTAAAAAGAAGAAACTAGATTCAGCTAGATAGTTGGGTAATCAGTTGCACAATCAAGCTCAAATCTGGTCTGGGGTAGCTCTGAAACTAAGCATCAAGATTGAGGTTCTCTTATTTAAATGATGAATTGGTTTGTTTTGTTTTGGTAATTTAAAAGCAGGAGAGAAATCTATAGATACAACATTCTGAATTTCTTATTCAACGGTATCTATTTTGTTAAAAGTAAGTCAGGGATTTTGTCTTTAAAATAATTGGAGTATACTTCAGATATCCCAAATAGTTAATGGACACATAGTTCACACATGTTCGTAATTTTAGAATAATCTGAACAAATATTTCAAATATGTTAGAGGTGTGGTATAACTCCATCTTGGAGACACATTATGCTGATTTGTGTGTCTATTCCTACATGTGATTTACATTTTTACTACATGTATTCTTAAGCAATATAAAATATAGTTTATCAGTGATCAAACTTAATATGTTGTGCATATTTTCACCTTTCTTTTTAAATTGATATTCCTGAATAATTACTATGTTAATACTTAGGGCAATGGTCCATTTGTTTTTAATGATACATCATTTAATTGTATGAACATATGATAAATTCAATATCCTTTGAAAGAAATTTAGGGTACTTACAGTCTTCATTAAAAATAATGTTTCTATGAGCAATCTTGCAGTTACTCTCTTATCAGGGCACACATGCAAGAATTACTCCAGGATCAACCTAGAAATGTATGGCGGGTATCAATTTTGTATATTCTCAATAGTGATTGTCAAAGAGCTATCCTAATGGGTTTACCAATTTACACAATACTCACACACCCCTGACCGTAAGGGGAATTGACATAAATCTTAGGTTTTGCTCATCTGGTATGTGTGTAAGGGATGTTTTTCTGGTTTAACAGATGTTTCGCATCATTAATAAGATTGGTAACCTTTCAAGTGTCTGGAATTTTTGTATTTTCTACTTTGTAAATTGCTTTTTTTTTTTCATGTCTTTTGTTCATTTTTTTTTGAAGTTGTTTGCCACATACTTTCCAAACAGCTCTATACAGTCATTATATATAATTTTAAAAGCTCTATAACTTAATGGTAAATATTTTCCATTAAGAAAGTTTTCCTTTCTCTGTTATAATATCATCCTATATTTCCCAAATTTTCAAGAGCTTTTCTTTCCTCCTTTACACTATGAATCCAGATTAAACTGACTTTTACAAATGATGTTGAGGTTAAGTATGCATATTAGCTCCATACAGTAACACTTTTTTCCACCATCATTTAGTAAAAGGTATATCCTTCCCAACTGATCTGCAAGATAGAGAATCTTTATAAAAATTTTATGTATACAGGGTCTACTGATGGGTCATTTTATTCTATATCTTAGGCCAATACCATGCTAACACTATGAAAACACCATAGTAAGCCAAGATACTGTGTAGAGAAAATCACACTATTTTATCCTTTACAAGTATGACCTAGCTGTCCTTAGGCATTTGCTCTTACGGAGTTTAAGTTCCAGGTAAAACTATGCTATATTTTATATGTAATATATCCTATCATAGTTTTAAAGGTATAAATTAGAAGACCATTTTGTTAATTCATTTTCATTGAGATGATACATCTTTTTATTTTAATAAAATTTTATATTTTTTACCATAATTCTTTCTTTATCCAATACTTTCAAATCAGGTTATATATGTTATCACATGTGAAAGCAGATATTTTAATTGCCAGTAATAAAACTTAAAATGTTTCTATTTCGTTTTTTATTTTATTTTGGCACTTTTGATATACCTTTATATTTTAATTTATTTATCCTAAAGTAATTTCATAGATCCTAAATTCACCTTCAGTTTTAGGAAAATCTTTCTCTTATGTTTAGCATCATTTTCATCTGTGTGATTATCTAGTAATTTATACTCTCAATTTTACTTAATCTAATTTACTTAGAATTTTCATATGATACTGAAATATTTTTATAGAGTATATACCTAATGTCCTCCCCATCAACTATTAAATAATTATGTATCCTGTTTTATCATTTGCTAATTAACATTTCTGGTATTTTTTTTTGTTCCTTTATTTTTGTTTTGAATTTATTTTAAATTAGTTTATTATAGTGTTTTTTAAACATAAGTGAATCATTATTTTTAATACTTCAATTTGGAGCAACCAAAATTGTCAAGCCATATTTTCTTATTTTGAAGCAGAATCCCCAGGAGCAGATCCTGATAAAATAATTTCAGTTCAAGTAGTTTATTTGGTACATGAGCTAAGAAAATATGACTAAATGAGTGAAAATGTGAGACAGGAGGAAATGAAGCCAGTAAAGGGACTTTCACCCGTATATTGCTTCTGGGAACTGGAGATCAGTTCTCTAGAGGACTAGGAAAACAGTACAGAATATGCCAGAAGGCTGAGGAAAAATTTTATTCACCAGTTATGTGGATGAGGATTGATTCTGGGGACAATAACTCTCCAACAGGTCCAGCTCTCTCTGCACACAGATTGAGCATGCTCTTTTAGCCAGAAAGTCTCAGGCAGAGAGGAATAAATAGTTGCTGTAGGCAGCCTTCAGAATATATAGTTTAATGCTTAGAGGACACAAAGTTGCATCAACAGCATCTACTTAAGTCCCACCCTTTGCATTACTTAGGTTCACTCAGACCCCTGTCGAATCTAGTCTGTCCTTCCTCTGATGTTGCAAGGTAATGGCCAGTTGCAATTACTATATGGCCACCTGAAGTTGGTTCCAAGGTCATGATTTAGATTTGTCACTCCCCTCTTCTACCATCCATTCTAGATTCTTTCCCGCTCAACTAAGTACTTCTGTTACTTTAGGTTGCTTATTTAGAGAATAAAACAGACCCCTATTCCTATCCCACCATTAGTGCTGTGTGCCAAATAACGACTCTCCACTCAAACACTCCAGTCCTTTTACACTGATCAGATTGCAGTTGTTCAAATGGTTCCTTGCACTATACCTTAATGAATCTATTGATTTTTGAGACCGGCTTGTCTATGTCCCCATCATGTAGCAAAAACCCTATGCTCTCATGATAAACAGTCAATCATCCCAGCCAGAATGGCTCTTCCCTTCCTTGCCTGAGGCCTATGCAAAGGAGAAACCAAATTAGCCTAGTGGCAGCTGTATTTAGGCTTTAATCCACGTTCTGTTAAATTTTAATGAATTTTGCACCACCTCCAGCATTCCCAGAACCAGGACATCTAATCTACCGAACTTTCGGATGAGAAGCAAAAATGACCCAACTGAGACAATGGATGTGATGGTTAGAGACATCACTCTATTTTTATTCCTTGGATCCTAGAACTGGGTGTTTTAGATAATTAGGATTGCGTCCCCATGTAACAGCTAATTCCTCCAAGTTTATAACATGTTCTGAGGGGCAATGTCTTTGTCTCACAAGATGTTATCTTTAAACTGACACTTCAGATAAGCTCTCAGGAGATGATTCAAAACTTCTGTTTCTAAGTAGGATATAGTAGATTGAGTAAACTTAGTGTTCCCATGGCAACACTTAGACGAAGACAAATGGATTACAAAAATCCTATTTCTGAAAATCTAAAACAAGGATTAGATGCACTGGGTTTCCTAATTGGAATCAGCTCTTGATTTTTCCCTTAGTTAAGGCAAGTAAGATTGTCCTCTCAGTCAAGAGCGGAGCAGGGCGGTAGGGATAGTGACATTCTAGAAGCTGACAGCATTATACTAAAACTCAGCCAAACTCTAAACCAGATCCATCTCTGCTTGGATGGAGGCAATCAGCCTCTTATTCTAAATGTCTGAAAGAATGAATATGACTACTGCTGGCAGAAGATATTATTTGGATTTCTTATGGTGCTTTTATACAAAAATCCTGGCAGAAAAGAATTTTTTTTTGCTAGATATATTAAAAAATAATAATGACAGATAATCAGGATAAAAACAAACTACATGCAGATCCACAGATGATCAAGATCTTGGAACTAGCAGAAAAGAATGTCAAAAGAAGCCTATGTCCAATAGAAGAAAAGGTAGACAAAAATGCATGAAAAAGTTTTTAACAAGCACACATATGTACATATACATATGTGTGTGTATATATATATACATCAAGAGAATATAAAACTGCAAGATAAAATATGTATAATTAGGAATTTATTGAACAGGCAAGAAACTACTTTTCTAGTCTCCTGTATTAGTTTCCTAACCTGAAATTCTGTCCCAAAGTAAATATCACCCATTCAGATTTCTTACCTTTTTATGATTAGCATCAACACTTTTGTTAGCAAATGTTATATCTATTTTATCTTCAATAGTGCTGCATGCCAGATAGCAACTCCTCACCCCAACACTCAATACTTTCAAACAAGCATGTATTTTAATGTGTGCTTCTGTAGTTTGGTAAGAGTTGAAGTGACCTTGACCTTGGCAGGATGAATAGTTGTTTCCACTGCAGGTCTATGAGTAATCTGGGTGGCTCTGCTCCATGTTTTTCATCCTCTCCCTGAAAAGTGAGTATCAGAAAGGGAATAGATGGGGTGCCTGGGTGGCTCAGTCTGTTAAACGTCTGCCATTGGCTCAGGTCATGATCTCAGGGTTCTGGGATCCTGCCCCGCATTGGGCTCTCTGCTCAGCTGTGAGTTGGCTTCTCCCTCTCACTCTCCCTCTGTGCTCGCTCTCTCTCAAATAAAATCTTTGGGGGCTGGGGGAGGAAATAAAAAAAAAGGGAGTAAAATAGTGTTAAGGAAAGGATATGGGACTTTGATACATGATAAATACAAACTTTACAAATCTGGAGTTTGGAGGTAAGGTTAATTGAATAATTGAATAAAATAAGTTTAGAAAATTGTGTATATATGAAAATTCTTCCTTAAAAAATAAACTTCATATGGCACAAAGACTATGAATGGAAATTTATACATTAGAAGAGAAATGAATGTTTTTATTAGGGTAGTGAAGATTTTCCTGGATATAAAAATAAAAATGGTAATGAAAAATACTTTAAAAAATATTTGAATATATTAAAATTTGCAAATACTTAGCACCAACAGCATTATTAGTAAAATAAAAAGACTTTTGGCTCCCTGAGATTCTATTTACAATAACCACAGTAGATATGATTTCCTTTTATCCAGACTTTCATTCCTCTTCACATGACCACTCTCTTGACCACATTCTCAGGAGTTATCTCACTTTTGAACACAATCCCTATTTCAGCTCCTCTATACTGGTTCACTTGAGCTAAATGTTTAACAGTAAGGACTGCTCTTGATTTATCTTCTGGATCTTTTAGTGGTTTTCTTTCAATTTCCTAATCAGGCCAAATTTTCTGATCCAGTATTTTATTGACTCCCTGGCTAACACCTTCAAGCCTCTTGACACTTTTTCCTTTTTTTTTTTTAAACTAAGAATAATTATATCTCTATCAATCTGAATATCTACCTTAAAATCACTTATTTTAGCTTCTTGCCATAAACTCAGTAACCAGAGCCTCCCATGTTACAGGTAATGTATGAATCATCAAACAGGAAGAGAGAGATGTCAACACATTCAATTTCTTACTCATATTTCCATATTTTGTATTCATATTCTTACCTTTCTACTTTGTCTACCTGTATTCATCAGTTTTTGTTTTTTTGTGTTTTTTTTTTTTTTAAATCTAGGATAAAAGCAAAAGGCAGGGGTTTGGGAGCCCATCTGTCTGATTTCAAACCATGGCTCCATTTCATATTTGCTATATTACCTCAGGTATTATATAACTCTTCCATACTTTGGTTAACTTATTTGTAAAATAAGCAGTGATTAAAACCAAGCTGGGGATTTAGAACAAATTCCGTCAAAAGTAAGAACTTACTCTCTATTCTCTGGGATCTTCTATTACTGAGTCCTGTAGTTATATTGTGTGAGATCATTCCTTGAGTCTAATATTCATCCCTTATGCTCTAATATAGATCTCAGTCTTAATTTTCTTCCTAGAGACCTCTCTAAATTGTTTCCTCTATCTTCCCTTTCTCTCTTCACATTTTCTCTCAGAATTTAAATCTGTCCCCCCATCGTAAAGATCCTTTACTTACTAAAGAGAATAACCCCTCAATCATACATCACCTGCCAGTTTTCCACTTGCTATCACC
Source organism: Neomonachus schauinslandi (assembly GCF_002201575.2). Taxonomy (NCBI): domain Eukaryota; kingdom Metazoa; phylum Chordata; class Mammalia; order Carnivora; family Phocidae; genus Neomonachus; species Neomonachus schauinslandi. The sequence goes on from NC_058416.1 coordinate 10,879,205, forward strand.
ATTCCTTTCACCAACAGGCTATACATACTGTTTTTGCTTCCTAGCTTTCCAAAAACCATTGCACTGTTGCTTTGTATCCAACTATTCCACTCAAGTTGCTCCTACACTGTCCTCAATAACCTCTTGATAAAGTAACATGAGTTTCAATATACCCAGTCAACAACTGTGGCCCATTTCATGTCATCGGCATCATGCAATGAAAGTGGAATTAGTCAAACTGGGAGATCCTTAAAGGATATGGAACATATCTTCCCAAGCGCAGCTCAGAGGAAACCCACTTCTTCAAATGTTAAGTGGTCCAGTACCAACCCTCTCAATTACCGTAACATCTATCTTGTAATTACCTGTGGCATAGGGATTAACCACCTAGTCTAGCTGCACGTAGCAGACATGGTTTGGAGAGATAAGAGGAAATCTGGCACATTCGCTGGCAGTAATAAACTCCAGTCACATTTGGTAATTGTACTTCCTCCCAAAGCATCCTGGTGTGCTATGATAAGAGTCAGTACTATTAACTTTCAAGGATATGACACAGATTATAGTGTATGTATTCAAATACATTTTTTTAAAAGATTTTATTTATTTATTCATGAGATCAGAGAGAGAGGCAGAGGGAGAAGCAGGCTCCCAAGGAGCAGGAAGCCTGATGCGGGACTCGATCCCAGGACCCTGAGATCATGACCTGAGCCGAAGGCAGACGCTTAACCATCTGAGCCACCCAGGCACCCCAAATACATTTCAAAAACATTAAAATTACAAGTTATACAGAAGTGGATTTATATAATTTTAGCCAAAAAAAAAAAATTCCCCCAATCACAGCAGTAGATCCAAGGGGGAAACAAAAATTCAGATAACAGCAAATACATACATAAAACACACTATTGATTAGGTATTGCTGTAAATACTTTACATATGCGAGCTGTTTGTTCTGATAGTTCACCTACAATAATTTTTTTCTATTTCTATACTAATTTTACAAATGAGGAAACTGAGGTACAGGCTTAAGGAATTTTCTCAGATCAAAAAGAACTCATCTGTTCTTTGAACCAGATTCATCTCTAGATAGCAAGATATTTTATACTTTATCCCTTTTTAAGACCATCTCTACAGGTTCAAAGATTTTGATTTTGCTTTTTTGTCAATGCTGATTTTTTTTCTTTGAAACACTCTCTTCCTTCGGCTTTCAGGACAACCCTCTCCCTTAATTTACCTCCGCCTCTTTGGCTGATCTTTCTCAGAATGCTTTGCAGGCTTCTCTTGTTGTAACTGTGTCAGAAATGCTAGTGTTTCTTAGGGTTTCCCCTACCTTGGCTGACTTCTCACTCTTCCTCATGGGATCTCATGATGCCAAAGATTTTGGTGACCATGATGTATGCTCCAAACACACTTTTGCCATCCAGATAGCTTTTCTGAGCCTCAGATCTACATATTCAGTTGCCTATAAATAGGAACATGTTTTTTTTTCTCTAAAGATTTTATTTATTTGACAGAGAGAGACACAGCGAGAGAGGGAACACAAGCAGGGGGAGTGGGAGAGGGAGAAGCAGGCTTCCCACCGAGCAGGGAGCCTGATGCGGGGCTCGATCCCAGGACCCTGGGATCATGACCTGAGCTGAAGGCAGACGCTTAACGACTGAGCCACCCAGGCACCCCTAGGAACATCAGGTTTTAATGGACTCTACATGAACTTATTTTCCTCCTCCTCCTGTTCATTGTTGATCTCCATCTCACTGACTAGCACCCTCCTATGTCAAGTCCTAAAGGCCACAAATGTGCACACCATTGTAGATTGATCTCCCTCTCTTTCACTCTTCCATATATTTAATATTTGATGACCTATTAATTTATATGCATTCCTACATAATCTGTGCTGTGTTTTAACCTTCGGTTATTTCTGTTCAGATTAATCTAGCAATTTCATTACTGCAATCCCTTTCTTAAGTGTGCCTGCCTTAAATTTGGCCTTATTAAATCAGTCACCCACAAAATCCATTAAAAATGACAGTATGGAGGTGCCTCAAAAAGTTGAAAATAGAGCTACCCTATGACCCAGCAAATGCAGTATTTGGTATTTACCCCAAGGATACAAATGTAGTGATCCAAAGGGGTACGTGCACCCCAATGTTGATAGCAGCAATGTCCACAGTAGCCAAACTATGGAAAGAGCCAAGATGTCCATCAACAGATGAATGGATAAAGAAGATGTGTGTGTGTGTGTGTATACACACACACACACACACACACACACACAATGGAGTATTATGCAGCCATCAAAAGGAATGAAATCTTGCCATTTGCAATGACGTGGATGGAACTAGAGGGTATTATGCTAAGCAAAATAAGTCAATCAGAGAAAGACCTGTGTCATATGATCTCACTGATATGAGGAATTCTTAATCTCAGGAAACAAACTGAAGTTTGCTGGGGTGGTGGGGGGTGGGAGGGATGGGGTGGCTGGGTGATAGACATTGGGAGGGTATGTGTTATGGTGAGCGCTGTGAATTGTGTAAGGCTGATGAATTACAGACCTGTACCTCTGAAACAAATAATACATTATGTGTTAAAAAAAAAAAAAAAGAAAAGAAAAATGAAGTGGGGGAAATCAGAGGGGTAGACGAACCATGAGAGACAATGGACTCTGAGAAACAAACTGAGGGTTCTAGAGGGGAGGGGGGTGGGGGTATGGGTTAGCCTGGTGATGGGTATTAAAAAAAAATGAAAAAAATGAAAGCCGAATGTATTCAAAGCTGTTTACATTCTTTAGTGAATCCTTGCCATATTCAGGTGAGTGTTTAAAATCTTTAGTATATATAGCAAACAGGTCTCTTGTCATTGATCTTTTAAACTTTAGGCTTCAAACTGAGTCATCTACATTTTTTCTAACCATGTCCTTTTTTTTTTTTCTTTCACTTGAATACCTTAGAGATCTTTGCTACTTAAAATATCAACTCTAACCTTCATTGCTTGCCAAGTTTCTCCCTTGAATTTCATTTAGGTACTAGCCTATTATGAAAGATTTTTCAGATACTCCTAATGTTATTTAGAAGACTACCTTGCAATAAAGCACTGTGTGTGTGTATGTGATATTTCACTTACTAAAAACATTGCAATTGTGTTTTTACTTGCCTTTTTTTCTCCAGAAGATTCTAAAATATTAACACCTTTATAGTGGTAAAAAGGAAAATAATATGACCTAGAATCCTAATAAGCATAAATATCCTTCAAAATAAGGATGAAATGAAGATATCTTTTAAAGCTTCGTTTTTTAGAGCAGTCAGTTCCTCAGAAAAATTAGAAAGATACAGATATTCCTCATATACACTCCTGCCCCTAAACATGTCTAATCCTCCCCATTATTAATATTCCCCACCAAAGTGTTACATTTGTTGCAATTGATGAATCTACATTGACACATAATCACCCAAAGTCCATAGTTTCCATACAGTTCACTCTTGATGTAAAATTCTATGGGTTTGAACAAATGTATAATGAGGTATTCATCACTGTAGTATGATACAGAGCATTTTCACTGCCTAAAATTTGTCTGTGCTCTGCCTGTTCATTCCTCTTTCCCAACATCTGGCAACCACTTTTTTCTTTTTTTTTTTTTTTTACACTGTTTTCATAGTTTTCCCTTTTCTAGAATGTCATATAGTTGGAATTGCACAGTATGTAGCCTTTTCGGATTGACTTCTGTCACTTAGTAATACACATTTAAAGTTCTTCCATGTATTTTCATGACTTGATAGCTCATTTCTTTTTAAAACTGAATAACATTCCATTATCTGGATATATCCCATTTTATCCATTCTCTTAGTGAAAGAGATCTTGGCTGCATCCAAGTTTAGGCAATTATGAATAAGTTGGCTATAAACATCCATGCACATATTTTTGTGTGGACAGAAGTTTATAGTTCCTTTGAGTGAATACCAAGGAGCAAAACTGCTGGACAAAATGGTAAGAGTATGGTTTGTTTTCTAACCAACTTTCAAGCTGTCTTCCGAAGTGGTGTACCGTTTTGAATTTCCATTAGTAGTGAATGAGAGTTCCTGTGTTCCACAATCTCACCAGCTTTTGGTGGTGGTAGTGTTCTAGATTTTAGCCATTCTAATAGGTATATGGTGCTATCTCATTTTAGTTTGCATTTCACTGATGACCTATGATTTGGGATATCCTTTCAGAAGCTTATTTGTCATCTGTGTGTTGAAGTCTTTGGCCCAGTTTTTTAAATGTTTTTTTTAAAGATTTTTTTTAAGATTTTAAAGATTTATTTATTTGACAGAGTAAGCATGTGAGTGAGTGGGGAGGGGCAGAGGGAGAAAATCCTTAAGCAGACTTCCCACCAAGTGCTGAGCCCTACATAGGATTCAATCTCATGACCCATGAGATCATGACCTGAGTGAAACCGAGTGTTGAATGCTCAACCAACTGAGAGACCCAGGTGCCCTTGGCCCATTTTTTTAATTAGATTTTTTTTTTTTTACTTGATGTGTTGAAAAATTACACATACACATGTATTGTGTATCTATATATATAATTCTTTTATCAGACATATCTTCTGCAAATATCACTCCCATTCTGTGGCTAGTCTTCTTCTCATTTTCTTGACATTCTTTTGCAAAGAAGTTTTTAGCTTTAATGAAGTCAGTTTACCAATTACTTTTTTCATGAATATTGTGCCTTTTGTGTTGTATCTAAAATGTCATGGCCATACCTAAGGTTATCTAGGTTTTCTCCTGTGATATCTTTTTTGTTTTTCTTAAGATTTATTTATTTGACAGAGAGACACAGCGAGAGAGGGAACATAAGCAGGGGGAGTGGGAGAGGGAGAAGCAGGCTTCCCGCAGAGCAGGGAGCCCGATGTGGGGCTCGATCCCAGGACTCTGGGACCATGACCTGAGCTGAAGGCAGACGCTTAATGATTGAGCCACCCAGGTGTCCCTCCTGTGATACCTTCTAATAGTTTTATACTTTTGTGTTTTACATTTCAGTCTATGATCCATTTTCAGTTAATTTTTGTAAAGGGTGGAAGTTTGTGTCTATGTTCGTTTTGTTGTTGCATGTCCAGTTGTTCTAGCACCATTTGTGGAACAAGGTATCTTTGCTCTATTGTATTGCTTTTGCTCCTTGGTCAATAATCCATTGACTTTGTGTATCTACTTCTGGACTTTCTATGGTGTTCTAGTTATATGTCCATTTTTTTTGCCAAATACCATAGTGTCTTGATTACTGTAGCATTATGGTAAAAAAAAGTCCAGGAACGTCAGTCCTCCAACTTTGTTCTCTCTTTAAATATTATGTTGGCAGTCTTGGTTTTTGGGCATTCCACGTAAACTTTTAGATTAGTTTGTCAATATCCACAGAATAATCGTTGGGATTTTAGTTGGGATTGCATCAAATATATAGATTAAGTTGAGAAGAACTGACATCTTGATAATATTGAGTCTTCATATACATGGACTCTCTCTCTATTTAGTTCTTCTTTGATTTTGTTCATCAGCTTTATAGTTTTCCTGATACAGACTCTGTACATGTACTGTTAGTTTTATACTTAAATATTTCGCTTTTCTACTTAAAAAATTTTCACTTGAGTAGGGCTAATAAAAATGGTATTGCATTTTTAATTTCAAATTCCACTTGTTCATTGATGGTATATAAAAATTAATTGACTTTTGTATGTAACCATGTTTACTGCAATGTTACTATAATTTATTGGTTGCAGGAATATTTTTGCCAATTCTTTTACATTTTCTACATAGACAAACCTGTCAACTACAAAGATGGTTTTGTTTCCTCCTTCCTAATCTGTATACCTTTTCTAATCGTGTTAACCAGAGCTTCTAATATAATACTGAAAAAGAGTGTTGAGAAGGGTTATTATTGGCTTGTGCAAGATCTTAATAGGAAAGTTTCAAGTTTCTACCATTAAGTGAGATATTGGTTGCAGCTTTTTTGTAGATAGTCTTCCTCAGTTAAGTAAGTTCCTTTCTATTCCTAGTTTACTGAGTTTTTATCAGATATTGCCAAATGCTTTTCCTGCATCTATTGATATGATCATGTGATTTTTTTTTTTCTTTTTTAGCCTGTTGATGTGATAGATTACATTAATTGATTTCAAAAGTTGAACCAGTCTTCGGTACCTGGGATAAATCCCACCATGTACTATATAACTTTTTATACATTGTTAGATTTGGTAATACTTTGTTGAGGGTTTTTGCGTCTCTTTATCTACATAGTTTCCTCATAATGTTTTTGTCTGGTTTTTGGTATTAAAGCAATTCTGGCCTCATAGGATGAGTAGGAAAATATTATCTATGTTTTTATACTTGGAAAGTAATGTAGAGAATTATTTCTTCCTATAATGTTTGGTAGAATTCACCAGGGAAACCATCAAAGCCTGATACTTTCTGTTTTTGGAGGTTATTAATTATTCATTAAATTTCTTTAAAACATGTAGGCCTATTCAAATTCGTAAATCTAATTTTGATAGTAAGCCAAACACACCTAGGAATTCCAAGGAGTGACAAAATACAATTACCTTTATTATACATCACATTACATAAATATTTTGTAGTATCTTAAGTATAACACAAATTATTTAAATATTTCAGTGTTTAATTAGGTAGGACCCAATCTAGTTGAAATATCTGACTATATAATTAACATTTGTTTGTGATGCCAATTAAGGAAAAGAACAAAACCAAAACTTAATGATAGAAATGGTCCCACTTTTCTAGATTGTGACTTCCTTAAAAATTTTTGAGCTAAAAAGAACACAATAATCACCCTATTACTAAATAACTGTACTTTTCTTTAGTCCAGTTTTTTTTCTTCTATCGATATGAGTGGGTGAAAAAAAAATGAGTCAGTGAACTAGGAGATAAAGTGATTCTAAAGTATATGAAGAAAATGTCAAAATGATGAGCTTAAATTAGATATCTGAGTTTTTTTCTGAAAAAGAAATATTTTAGACCTTACAAATCATAAGGTCTCCATTGCAATGAACTACTCAACTCTGCCATAATAACAGAAAAGGAACCATAGACAACATATGAATGTGGGCATAGCTATGTTTTAATAAAAATTTATTTACAAAACAAAAGGTAGGTAAAATTTGACCAAATGATCATAGTATTATAAAAGCTCTAGTGGCTATATAAATTTCAGAAAATGTAGATTCTAATATTACCAGTAATTGGTATTTTATTATATTAAAAGGTCAGTGTATCAAGAAGATAAATAAAACCTAAATAGAAATGGACTTAATAGCATAGCTTGAAATCTCATGAAATAAAAACTAAAGAAAAAGAAAAAAAAACAAAAGAAATAGAATCTTATTTATAATTGGAAATACTAATTTTTGTCATTCAATATTTGTAGAGAAATTAGATGAAAAAATCTATTACACCATCAATGCTTTTTATAACAGTATTAACCAAATTAATTGACTTTTGCCCTCAATAATCAGAGAAAAATCACATTTTTAGAAGCACAAGAAATTTTTACTGGAGATCATATTCTGGATAATAAAACAAATGTCAGTAAATTTAAATTTCTCTACTAAAAAAAAAAAAGTATTTCTCCTCTTTCCATACTACATCCTTTGAAAGAAAGTGACTATGCACACCCCACACTTATTGGGGATTTATGCACCACCTCCTTGAGGGTGGAGTGTCTACATATATTACTTGGAGTTCTTCTGCATGTGTATTTCCCCCCCCATTAATTCATTTAGTCACTTATTTTATTATACTACTTACATTAATATGGATTCATTGATATTTATACTTTATGTTATAGTCCAATAATTCTTTATTTTCTGCTCAAATTCCTGCAAATTTGGCCATTGGGATCTCAGTTGGCTCTGGTATACTTTTGCCATACTTACCATGAATTTTCGTAACTGTTAATTTGAGTATGTGTGCACAGAAGCGTGGGTATTGTTAACCTATACTCCTGTGTGAAACAGGTTTAACAAGTGGAGTACAAGGTATATGTACACTTTCTTTTGCCTTTAGTCTTAGAGATTTCACTCATTTCAAAAGTAACCTAGGTCTACACCTTTGCATATCCCCTTCAAGGATGTTCGTCATATATAAAGTTAATGGATTTGTTGTCACAGTCAGTAGATCATCCTGTGATTTGCTTGATATCCCTGTCTCCCAATTTGTTTTCTATTTGCATACCAAAAAATTCACTCTTTCTGCTGTAAAGCTCAGTGGGTTTTCAAAAATGAAGTGTCATATATCCACCATTACAGTATCACACAGAACAGTTCCATCGCTCTAAAATCTCCTATGTTACATGTATTCAACCCTCCCCTCCAAAAAATTCAAGAAACCATTGATTTGTTGTCTTTCTCCATAGTTTTGCCTTTTCAAAAGTATAATATAAATTGCATGATACAGTATGGAGCCTTTCCAGACTAGCTTCTTTTACTTAGTAGTGTACACTTAAGATTCAACTATATATTCCATTGCTTTATAGTATATTCTTTTTTTTTAAGCCCTGAATAGGATTCCACTACTTGATTTGACACAGATTTTTTACCCATTTACCTATTGAAGAACATCTTGGTTGCTTCTGAATGGAGTTGCAACAAACATTAACATGCAAGTATTTGTGTGAATGTAAGTTTTTAAATCATTTGGATAAATACCTAAGAATATGATTGCTGGGTGATATGGTAAGACGATGGTTATTTTTGTAGGAAACTGCTAAAGTGTCTTGCAGAGTGGCTCTACCATTTTGAATTCCCATCAGTGATGAATGAGACTTTGTTGCTCTGCATATTCACCAGCTTTTTATTACTATTATTATTTATTATTATTATTATTATTATTATAGCCTTTCTGTTAGGTGCATAGTAATACCTTATTGTTTAATGTTTCCCTGATGACAAATGGTTTTGTGGCTTGTTTGCCGTCTGTACATCCTATTTAGTATGATATGTGTTCTAAACTTTCGCCACTTAAAAAAAATTGTTGCTGTTAAGGTTTAAGTATACTTGTATATTTTGATACAGGTCCTCTGTCAGATATATGTCGCATATTTGTGTCGAAAATATTGAAAAGTTGGGGTGCCTGGGTGGCTCAGTCATTAAGCGTCTGCGTTCGGCTCAGGTCATGATCCCGGGGTCCTGGGATCGAGTCCCGCATCGGGCTCCCTGCTCCAAGGGAAGCCTGCTTCTCCCTCTCCCCTCCCCCTGCTTGTGTTCCCTCTCTCGCTGTGTCTCTGTCAAATAAAAAAAAAAAAAAAAAGAAAAAAGAAAACATTGAAAAGTGGGACGCCTGGGTGGCTCGGTTGGTTAAGCATCTGACTTCAGCTCAGGTCATGGTCCTAGGGTGGGAGTCCGGCATAAGGATCTCTGCCCAGAGGGGAGCCTGCTTCTCCCTCTGCTCTCCCGGCTTGTGCTCTCTCTCTGACAAATGAATAAATAAAATCCTTTAAAAATATATTGAAAAGTATTTCCTTGCAGTGTGTGGTTTCTGTAACCCCATTCTCTGAATTTTTTTAAATTTAAATAAAGTGCAACATATCAGTATTTTTCCCTAATTACCATGCTTTTGATGTGTCTAAAAACTCATTCCAATGTCATGTGTTTTCCCTTATATTTTCTTCTAGACGTTTTATAGTTTTGCATTTTACATTTATATTTATGTTCTATTTTAAATTAGTTCTTGTGAAGGTGTAAGGTATGTGTCAAGTTTAATTTTTTGACATATGGATGTTTGAGGACCATTTACTTTAAATTATCATTTCATCATTAAATTTCCTTTGCATCTTTGTCAAAACGAGTAAACTATATTTGTGTTTTTTTTCTGGGCTCTCTACTCTACCATCTATTATTTTGCCAACACCCTTTTCCTGATTACTGAGGCTTTTTAGACAGCCATTAAATCATACACTCTGTGTCCTCTGAGTTTGTTCTTCATTTTTGTGTCAGCTATATCAGGATCTTATGCTTTCCATTTAAATTTTTGTATGTCTAAAAAATAACTTGCTGTGATTTTGATTGGGATTGAATCGAATCTACAGATCAAGTTGGAAAGAACGGTTATCCTAACAATATGGAATCTTCCAATTCAGTGCATTTGCAAAGAATATTTCCCCATTTATTTAGTTCTTTCATTTCTTTCATCAGTGTTGTTATTCCCACATATAATTCAGTACATATTTTGTTAAATTTATACCTAATTTTTTTTAGTGCTATGCCAAGTGATGTCTTTGTAAAAATTTCAAATGACAGTTGTTCATAACTAGTATATTAGAAAGTAATCGACTTTTGTATTTTAATGTTGTATTCTGAAATGTGCTATACTCAATTACAGGAGTTTTGGTGTAGATTCTCTTCAGATTTCTACATAGATCATCATGTTATCTAAACATTTTTTTAAAAATTGCTACTCAGTAGTTTTATTTCTTATATTTTTTTGCACTGTCTAGAATTTCCAGTATAATGTTGAACAGAAATGGTGAAAAGACATTCTTGCCTTGATCTCAATCTTAGGAAGAAAGCATCCAATTTCTATTTACTATGATGTTAGCCCTAGGTGTTTCTAGAATTATCAAATTGGAGGTTCCTCTTTCTTCCTAGATTGCTGTAATTTATTTTTTAATTATAAGCAGGTAAGGATCTTGTCAAATGCTTATTCTATCTCACATTATGTGATTAAATAATTTGTATTCTTTAGGTTTTTGATATAATGGATTACCTTGATTGATTTTCAAATGTTTAACTTGCCATGTATAGCTGGAATAAGACACACCAAGTTATGATGTCTAATTTTTTTTAGGCATGCCGGATTTAGTTTGCTAATATTTTAAGATATTTCCATCCATGTTTATGAGAGATACTGGATTTGCTGTAAATAAACTAGAAATACTTTTATTTACTAGTAATATTTATCTGATTTTGATATTAGGGTAATGTGCATTCATAATGAGTTGGGATGTGTTCTTGCTCTTATTTTCTGGTATAGATTATATAAAATTGGTAATACATATTCCTTAAATGTTTGGTAGAATTGATCTGTAAATACATCTGGGCTTTGTGTTCTGTTTTGGAAAGGTTATTTATGGATTCAACTTCTTTAATAGATATCAGCCAATTTCTTCTGTGTGAGTTTTAGTAGTTTGTGTCTTTTTAAAAATTACATTATTCCATCCAATTGTCAAAATTGTGAGCATGGAGTATTCCATTATTATTTATTTAATTACCGTGGGACCAGTGTCACTCCCCTCCTCTCTCATATCCTTCATTTAGTCCACTAGAAATTTATCAATGTTTTCAAAGAATCATCTTTTGACTTCATTGACTTTTCTCCATTTCCCTGTTTTCAATTTCATTGGTTTTTGCTCTTTTATTATTTTTCATCTTGCTTTAGTAATTTATTTTTCTATAGTTTCCTAAGCTAAAATCCTAGATTATCTATTTTATATCTTTTCTAATGTATGCATTTAGTGCTATAAATTCCTCTCTAAACATTTATTTCACTGCATCCCAAACATTTTCATTAGTGACATTTTTGTTTTAAAGATACTCAAATTTCTCTTATATCCTTCACAAATGTATCATTTGAAGTACATTGTTTATTTCCCAAACACTTGCAGATTTTACAGCTGTCTTTCTTTTGAGTTCATTTAATTCCACTGTTATCTTAGAACATAGTTTGCTTCATTTATGTAATTTTACATGTTTAGTTGTATTTTAACGTCCAAAATATGTACTATCTCAGTGAATGTTCTATGTGAGAAGAATATGCATTCTGTTGGGTGAAATATTCTATAAATGTCAAATTGATTGAGTTGGTTGATAGTGCTGTTCAGTTTGTATATATTTTTATTGATTTTTCTGACTGACCAGTTGTATTGGACAGAAACATGTTCATGTTGCCAACTCTAATATTTGATTGGCATTTAATAATGATTACTTTTTCCTTCCTCCTTCCAGAAATATGAAGGAATCTTTGTTTATTTTCACTGGAAGGACATGGTGGATTGCTATTGGAGGTAAAGCCAAAAAAGTGTTGGGACCCTCCTAGGATATGGTCCCCAAATACTTTTCACCTTCCTGATAGTCCACACCCAGCCTTCAACAGTTCATCACAACTACCATTTAAATATTCCTATCAATTTAGGCTGTACGTGGCTTCTGCTCTAGGCAAGCTGACTTTGCTTATGTCTCTCTGGATGCTCCTGTCTTTTAAGACTTCAGGGTAGCATTTTTCTCAGAAACCTCAGTTCTTTGATGGGTCCAAGACAGTCATTACTTATAGTTTTCCAGTTTTCTCTTGTAAAGATGAGGGTGACAACTTCCAAACTCTTTACATGTCATAGCTGAAACCATAAGTCCCAAAACTAGAATTTTTTCTTCTGTGTAGTATGCAACTTTTTTATTTAGATTCAATTAGCCAACACAGGGTACATCTTTAGTTTCTGATGTAGTATTCAATGATTCATCAGTTGAGTATAACACCCAGTGCTCATCACATCACATGCTCTCCTTAATGCCAACTAGACTGAATTTTAGCTTTAAATTATCATGTACATTTTAAACAACTTAAGAGGGAAACGGATAATCCTTTGTATTTACCCAGATATTTGGCATTTTTGTATCCACTTAACTTTACCCAATAGTCCATGCTTTCTTCTGGTATTCTGCCCCTCCTCCTCTTGCTTATTTCAAGATATTTTCATTATCTTTGGATTTTCAATAGTTTGATCATGACATGTCTATGCTTGGTTCACTTTGAATTTACTCTTACCAGTCCTTACTGTTATTTTACATTTTTTCCTAATTTTGGAAAATTTCAGCCATTTTTCTTCAAATACTGTTGTGTTCCAATTCCTTGCTGACTCCTTGAGGTTTGCTCTAATTGCTCATTTGTTAGAACTTCTGTCCCAGAGTTTCTGAAGTCTTTCCTTCTTTGCATTTTTTTTCCTTTGTGACCCTCAAAGTGTATAATTTTTCAATTTTGAAGTCCCTGATGTTTGTTATTTCCATTCTGCTATTAAGCCCATCTATTATATTTTTAAATCCAAAATTGTAGTTTTCATTAGAGTTTTTATTTTCTCTCATGAGATTTCATTTATTTTGTGTGTATTCTTTTTTGCTTCAAAGAGCATGGTTGTAGGAATTGCTTTGAGAGTTTTTTTTTCCCCCCTGATAGCTGCATCTAGGTAATCAAGCATTAGCATATTTTTTTTTTTCCTTGAGAAAAGGTCGACATATCCTTTTTATTCTTTATTGATTACTGAATGCTTTTAGATTGTATCTTGGACATTGTGATTGTATGTTGTTTAGACTCTGGTTTCTCTTACAATCACCTGGAGCATGTTGGGGTTTCTATTTTAGCAGTCAGTCTTGTTAGAGTCAGACTTAAAGCTATCTCACCTTCTGGGAGGAGTAGATCAAATCTCACTTTGACACTTTTTAATATGGTGTTTTGAGTCTCTCCTGTTCATGCATAGTTTGGGGATGAGACTGAGAATTTTATGAATCTTTTCACAGAAATCTGGAACACCTTTCTCTGGTTCTCCCTCCTCTTGGATTCTCTTATCACTCTCCAGCCTGCCTGGGCTCTTTTTCCATTTTTCCTCAGTCCAGATAGATTGTGGAATTTCTATCCTGGTATCTTCTCACATTAGTAACTGAGGCTTGGGATCTTGGAGGAAAAGTTACAAAAACCAGAAAAACAAAATTTGGCAATTCCCAGCTGGTAAACAATTCTCCATGGCTCTCTGACATATTGTTATGTCTTTCAAACAGCTACGAGAGCCATTTTGGTGAATAAATGTAGAGGATGCTCACTTAAACTTGGATTTCAGATAAACAATGAGTAACTTTTAGTATAGGTGTATCATAAATACTGTAGGGGACAAATCTGCATGAAAATAAATTATTTACCTGAAAATCATATTTAACTAGGTAGTCTTCATTTCATCTTGAAACCCTACAAGCAGATACACTGAGGGTTTGTATTTAAAACTCTTTTCATGGATGTTTATATAGCAAATAGCTTTGGATTATGAAGATCGTATCTCTCCCTAAGGAGGCAAGTGTATTTGCTAACTAGTATAATAATGATAATATCACCCTCTGCATAATGCATAGCTGTACTTGCAGCCTATTATATGAGATTCAAGTTCTCTAGTCTCAGGATTCCTTAGCTCCAGTGCATACCTATAGTGTATGTACTATCTGCCTGTTCTTTACACTGCTGTTTTATTGCTCTGTTCTTTTATTTTTTTATTTATTTTTAAAAGATTTTATTTATGTATTTGAGAGAGAGAGAGAATGAGAGAGAGCACATGAGAGTGGGGAGGGTCAGAGGGAGAAGCAGACTCCCTGACGAGCAGGGAGCCCAATGCGGGACTCGATCCAGGGATTCCAGGATCATGACCTGAGCCGAAGGCAGTCGCTTAACCAACTGAGCCACCCAGGCGCCCATCTGTTCTTTTATTTTGACCAGAGTTTATAGTTATCATTGGGTAGGCTTAGCTTTGGTTTGTGTACACACATATAGCAGAACTGGAATTTATAATCTGGAGCTTTTAACATACTTTCTGCAATAATTCATAGTAAAAATAGAAAATCTCTATATAGGTATAGATTGTTTGAACAACACTATTAGCCAATTTACATTTATTGAATAATATACCCAAACACTGCAGAATACTTATATTTTAATTGTAAATAGAATACTCACTAAAGTAGAACGTGTCATGAAAATCTTAATAAATTCAAATGGATTAAAATCATACCTATACTGTCCGGAACAGAATATAACTAAGAATCAATAACAATGATTCGGCAGTATTAAAATATTTTAAAATTAAGTAACAATAATCGAATTTAACAGCTTACAAACCTCCCTCTTTCTAAATTTTCTAGTTTATTTTTACTAAAACAAACTTGACTTACAGATTTCTCCATTTTCCCCCTTACTCTTAGGGTCATTTCCTTTTAAAAATAATTTTGAAAAAAGTTTTCAATTGACAGTACAAGGCAGCATAAGAGTAGAAACCAAATTTTATTGTTAGATTGAGTAACATAAAACTACTTTGTTAAATGGATGTAAATATCTCTAAACTTTCCCCTCATCTTCAGCCTTTACCTTGTTGGAGACCTATCACTGTCTTTGGGCCAGCACAATGTTCACCCACATTGGGTAACACTGTTTCACATTATATTAGTTTTAGATTGCAGCAAACTACCTCTAATCAACAGAGCATGTAGGATACATTCTGCACATTCAAGTAAACAGAGTTCAGCAAACTTATTTCAATGGTGAGGAAGAGAAATATTTCCAACCATTTCTACTGGAATAGGAAAGGCACGGTTAATAATAACCTCTGAAACTAAGGGAAAGAGGTAGTTTGCTGTTTGGGCAGCCAAATATATTGAACAAGAATGGTTGGGGGCAGCTTAAATAGTTTTTAAAAATTCTCCTTTGGGGGGCACCTGGCTGGCTTAGTTGGTAGAGTGTGCAACTCTGGATCTTGGGGTTGTAAGTTCGAGCCCCATGCTGGTTGTAGAAATTACTTAAGAACAAAATCCTTAAAAATTCTCCTTTGTTGCTTTTTATGCACCCTGAAGTTTTTTTTTTTTTTTTTTTTTTTTTTTTGAGGAAATGCTCTAAGCATAGCCATACTTTAACATTTTAACTGTGTTCAAAAAAAAACCAGAAATGGTTAGCTTGGCTTCAAGGGCTAGAGGTTGTTATTAAAATCAGTTAAGATATAAATATGTATTTAAAAAAAACCAGCTCATGAAATGGAAAAAAAAAAAAAAGTAACTGTGAGAAGTGACCTAAGAAATTACATGTTGTTAGCATCTGTGAGGTTGAGTTTGAGTGTTGTTCTCCAAGTCTCCTAATTGTCTTGTGTGCTCTGCATTTCAATTAGTTCTTTTGAAAGTGACCAAACTTATGAGAGTATTACAAATTGTCTAATATTCTGAAAGCAGGTTCTTCATTCTCGGGATCTGATTCTAAGCCGTTTTTATCCTACGGGTTCCTTTCAACTTTGCCAGATTACACTTGGAACATATGACCCACTGCACTTCTATTTTGGGAAGGCACCTATTTAGGGATTTTCTACTGGGATATTTTTAAATACTTCATGTTAAGGCTACCACAAGAAGAAATTATTCAGAAACCGTTTAGAGATGTGAAACCCTTACCTAATGTAGTCTTAGAGTGCCAAGAGAAAAAAGCATACCTTAATATGTGCTTGTCATATATTTAGAGAAACCATGCCAAACAAACTTAATTTTGTGTGAATCTCAAGACTTTTACTGGGAAACATCATTTCCTCCCCATCCATTAAAGACAAACTTTCCCTCAGTTTCAGAGGTTATTATTAACCGTGCCTTTCCTATTCCAGTAGAAATGGTTGGAAATATTTCTCTTCCTCACCATTGAAATAAGTTTGCTGAACTCTGTTTACTTGAATGTGCAGAATGTATCCTACATGCTCTGTTGATTAGAGGTAGTTTGCTGCAAATATTATAGGTTTTTATTAAGCAAAGTCTGCTTAATTCATGCTGTGCTAAATGAAGTAGGTGGCGGCTGTTCAATTTAGCCAGTTAGTGGCCAGAGTCCTTTTGGAAACACTAAAGGACCAAGAACTTCTCATTAAATTTTATTTATAACAAGGACAGGGGAGGAAAGGATCATGAAACATCCCACTGCATAAATCTTAAAGATCTGGAATGCCTTAAACATTAAACAGACTTATTGGTTCATACAGGGATACAGTGGGTTTAAATTAGTGTACAATTACACATGTTCTAAGTTGAAACCAGTTATACATATACATATTCTTTAGGGTTTATAAATCCTAGTGTGTTGATGTCACTTAATACTTTAGTGATCATAGAAGTAATACATTCTACTTATTTTGTTTTCAGTCAGTTGTTTAATAAAACCCGGTAGAATATTCAGTCTATATCAAGCTATAAGACAAAAGTTAGAAACACACAGTTCCTAACTCAAAAAGAAGCTTCCAATCCGGAGAGCGGAAAGCTACAAGAGCAGTGCAAGATTGATGAAATATTTTTTCTTACACCATGGAAAATAAAACAGGGTCAAATTCTCTGAGCATAAGACCAAAAAAATCACATTTAGATAAACTTATTTTAGAAAGTTGCTTGCTTGGGGACATTCAGGGAGGTATTCCTTGTTTCTATGTTTGCACAGAAAACTCTTTTGGAATAACATGCCTCTTTGTCACCAAACTCATCGCTCCCCAGGGCCAGGATTAGTATCTAAGGAATCCATGAATTTGGTGAAAGGAACTGAACTTGGTTTGTTCAGGTTTCCCCTGTCTTGGTGATAGTCGCCTGAGAAAATAAATAAGCATCTCTACTTGTCTATACTGAAAGTTTTACAGCATGAAACCACTGCTCAATAGTGATTTTACTGCCACTTGCAACTAGGTGACTCATTGTTCTCTCAGGTATTCCAAACTCAGGCCAGAAACAGGTGAGGAAATGTATTGAGTTCCCTTCAAGTTTCTGAAGATTGTCAATGTGTCCAACACATCTGGTTCACTTTCTCACTTGCCCGATGAGACCAGTTTAATAAATTGGCAGTTGTTCAGCACTGCAGACCAGGGCCAAATGCAAAAGGGTAGATTCATACTTCCTACCTCTCACACAGGAGACACACGTGCCTTTTATCCAGTCCGTAAATGGAAGGGGGAGGGGACCCACCTCACTGTCTACATTTCTTCTTTTTTTTTCCTCCCTTTCTCTTACTATAGCTGTGCCACTATTCTTATTCTTGAACCTAAGCACCAAGAGTTGAATACCTATAGGTAAATACAAAATTCACATGCTTCCTTTCATTGTTGAAGTTTCTCTGAAGACTAAAACTTTTATGATACAGGAGTTAACAAGAGGTGAGCTTTAATAATTTTTGTTCTTTATCTCATAGCTACAATACACATTTTTAAGCCACCTTATTGAGGTATGATTGGCATGTAAATTTGTATATTTAATATATACAACTCAATGAGTTTGGGGATGAGTGTACACCATGAAACCATCACCACCATCAAGACCATAGACCTACCCATCCACTCACAAAGTTCCCTTCTGCCCAGCGCCCCCCCCCTTATTTTGTAAAAATTATTTTGTAATACTTAAATGGTCTGCCCTCTTGGGAAATATTAAGTATACAATGCAGTATTGTTAGTGATTAGCACTATGCTGTGTGGTAGATCTCCAGAACTTAATTATCCTATAAAACAAGTTTTATACCCTTTGACTATCAACAGTTTTATACCCTTTGACTATCAACTCCGAAGTTTAAAACTGCTGTTTTAGTCTTTTGGGGCTGTCATAACAAAATACCACGGACTGACTAATTTACAAAGAGCAGATGTATTTTTCACAGTTTTGGAAACTGGAAGTTTTAGGTTAAGGTGCTGGTATGATTGGGTGAGGGACCTCTTGCAGGTTACAGACATCCTGTTGTATCCTCACATGGTGGAAAGGACTAACAAACTCTCTGGAGCCTCCTTTGTAAGAATTTAATCCCATTCATGGAAGTTCCATTCTCATGACTTAAGCACCCCCTAAAGGCCCCATCTCCTAACACAATCACATGGATATTAGGATTGAGGGGAGTGACAAAACATTTAGGCCATAGCAACAGCTGAATCTATTATTCAGATTATCATGAAAATAATATTTTAAATTCGAATTTGGGTGGATTTAAGACTGTAGGAACATACTCTTGTCCATACATTTATATAGCGTTTTGGTGCATTTTAACTTCAAGATGACTTTTGAAATTATATGTGATTTGATAGGAAGCTAAACTAGAAAGAAAATAACTCATCAAAGCTAACAATAAATTCCAGGTTTTTTGTCATACCGTACTAACTTCCTTGCATCAGATATCTATGGTACTATTTTTCAACTCTTAATTTTCTTTTGAAATGTGAAAATACAAAAATAAAATGGATGCTTCATATGATCTTTATATCAGTATGAAGATAGAGTAAGGCAAACACAAAACTAGGTGTTGTTCATTTATCACTGAAAACTGGGAAATATTCACTTGTTAGCAGGAGTACCAACTTTTTTTCCTCTCCTCGAGAGAGAGTGAGTGTGAGGTGGTGGGGCAGAGGAGGAGAGAGAATCTTAAGCAGGCTCCACACTCAGCACAGAGCCTAACATGTGGATCCATCTCATGACCCTGAGATCATAACCTGAACCAAAATCAAGAGTCAGAGGCTCAACCAATTGAGCCACCCAAGCACCCTGGGAGTACAACTTTTGACCCAATGTTTTCAAACAGTAAGAAATAAAATGAAGGTACTTGTGTTTTTTTTTTTTTTTCCACTATAAATCTTGAACAACTGTGTCAACCATACCTGCAATTACTTTTATAATTACAATGTCCCCCTGACTCAGGACCCTTCATTCCTTCATCTTTCCTAAAAGCTAAGATCCTTGGAAAGAAATACATGCTATCAATATGAAAATCAAGTCAAAGTTAAGATCCCATCAATACTAAGTTCTTCATGCAGAAACAAAGAATTACCAAACATTTTCAAATAAGTGGATTATGACCAAATGAAAATTTTATGGCTGAAAAATGTATGGCTAACTTAAAGATGTTATTTAAAATCTAGAAATGACTTTAGATAATCTCATTAATACAATAGATTATCAGTTTTCTTTAACTTCAAGTGATTATTTGCAAGAGGTCCAGATTCTGCACACGAGTCCTTATATCATCCTTTTTTTTTTATCAGGAGCAGTGTTGCCATTCAAGTTTTGTTATTGTAGCTTCAAACCTGTAGTAAATAACTGGGCTTCAAGGTGACATTCATTCAAGAAGCATGTGTGAAGCATTCACTACATGCCAGGCACACTCTACGCACTAGAGGGATGGACCAATCAACAAAAGAAAGGTCTTTATCTTCTATAGTTTACATTGAGTTGGGGAAGACAAAGATCTATGTCAGCTGCTAACAGGAAGAAAAATGTGGAAAAAAATATAGGGGAACAGAACATGGAGGTACTCCATTTTGGAGGAATTAGAACCTCTAACTGATGAGGTGGTAGTGGAGCAGAGATTTCATAATGAAATCGATGGATTTTTAAGATAACCGCAGGTGCCTGGGTGGCTCAGTCATTAAGCATCAGGTCA
The DNA here is from genome assembly GCF_002201575.2 of Neomonachus schauinslandi. Classification (NCBI taxonomy): domain Eukaryota; kingdom Metazoa; phylum Chordata; class Mammalia; order Carnivora; family Phocidae; genus Neomonachus; species Neomonachus schauinslandi. Next base: position 10,899,376 of record NC_058416.1, read on the forward strand.
TGATCCCAGGGTCCTGGGATCGAGTCCCACATCGGGCTCCCTGCTCGGCGGGAAGCCTGCTTCTCCCCCTCCCACTCCCCCTGCTTGTGTTCCTGCTCTTGCTCGCTCTCTGTCAAATAAATAAATAAAATCTTTAAAAAAATAATAAAATAAAAATAAAAAAAATATATAACCGCACAGGAGAACAAGTACTGTTGCCAGCAAGTAGTAATGTGAAATAAGGCATTGGTATATTTTTGGATAAATGAGACAAAAGTAGTTAGAAGTTAAAATATACAGTTGCGGGGCACCTGGGTGGCTCAATCGTTAAGCGTCTGGGTTTGGCTCAGGTCATGATCCCAGGGTCCTGGGATGGAGCCCCGCATCAGGCTCCCTGCTCGCCGGGAAGCCTGCTTCTCCCTCTCCCACTCCCTCTGCTTGTGTTCCCTCTCTCGCTGTGTCTCTCTGTCAAATAAATAAAATCTTTAAAAAATAAATAAGTATACAGTTGCTTCTCTCCATTGAAATGCTTTTGCACCTGTGTCAAAATCAGTTGGGCTTATTTGTGTGCAACTGTTTCCTGGCTCTTAATTCTGTCCCATTGATCTCTATGTATGTATCTCTGTAAATACCACACAGTGTTGATTATTCCAACTATATAATTAGTCTTGAAATTGGATAGACTGTTTTCTTCCACTTTTTTTTCAAAATTGTAGCTATTTTTGACTTTACATGCAAATTTTAGAATCTTGAATATATCTTGACTGTCTAGAATGTCTTACTGAGTTTTTTTTAAGATTTGATTTGAGAAAGCACGAGAGCGAGAGAGCGAGAGAGCGCGAGCTTGAGTGTGGGGAGAGGCAGAGGGAGAAGCAGACTCCCTATTGAGCAGGGACCCTGATGAGGAGCTTGATCCCAGGACTCTGGGATCATGACCTTAGCCTAAGGCAGACGCTTAAGGGCTGAGCCACCCAGGTGCTGCTTAATGAGCTTTTAATATAATTTTGTTAAACTTGTGTATCAATTAGAGGACAATTGACATCTTTACTGAGTCTTTCAGTTCATGAAAAGAGTATCTCTTATTTAGATTTTCTTTGACTTCTTTCTTCAGCATTACATAGTTTTTAGCATAGAGGCTCTATACATGTTTATTAGATTTATACCTATATAAATGTCATTTATAAATGATATTGTAGCTTTTTCTGCTTACACGTGTTCATTGCTAGAATATATAAATACATTTTTATGTTGACTCTGTATTCTAATACCTTGCTAAGCATATTCATTAATTCTGTTTGTAGGTTTGTTGGTGTTTTCGATGCTGACGATCCTATGAGAATAGGGACAGATTTATTTCTTTTTGATTTGTATTCCTTTTATTTCCTTTTATCTCCCTAGTGCCAGAATTTCTGACACTACTTTGAATTAAAGTACTGAGAGTGAACGTCTTCGTTTTGTTCCTCATCTTAGAGGAAAGCATTCAGTCTTTTACCATTCGGTATATTAGCCCTAGGTTGTTCTTAGATGTACTTTATCAAGTTGGAGTTACTGTCTATTCCTATTTTTCTGAAACTTTTTTTCATAAATGGGCATTGAATTTTGTCAAATGACTTTCTCACTGATAAGGTCCTATGGTTTTCTTCTTTATCTTGCTAATATGATGGATTACTTTTGTTGCTTTTTGAATATTGTATCCACCTTGTATCTCTGAAATAAACCTCAGTTGGTCATGGACTATAAGTCTCTTATGTATTGATGAATTCTATTTGTTAATGTTTTATTAAAATGTTTTTATCTATATTTATGAAGTTTGAGTCTGTAGTTTTCATTTTAACACTAGTTTCATAGAATGAGTTGAGATGTGTTCCTCCCATGATCTTTTGTTTACCATTTGTTATATAGGTGTCAAAATCTTTATAATTGTGGATTTGTCTATTTTTTCAGTTCTATCATTTTTGGCTTTAAATATTTTGCAGCTCTGATATTTGGGGCATATACACATAAGATTGCCATATTTTCTTGGTGGATTGACACTTATATAATCCCTCTCTGGTAATTTTTGCTGCTAGAATTTTTATCTAATATTAATACTACCTTTGCTTTCCTTTTATTAATGTTTGTGCAATATACTTTGTTGGTCATTCATTTTACATTAACCTGCTGCTGTACACTGAAATGTGTCCCCCCAAATTCATATGAAGCTTTATCCCTTATATGGTTGTATTTGGAAATAGGCCTTTTATCCAGCAGTAATCAAGGTTAAATGACATAGTGATGGTTCAAACACTAATCCAATAGGACTGGTGACCTTTTAAGAGGAGGAAGATCTCTCTCCCTCCCCCTGTTCTTCCCACCATATACTAAGAAAAGGCCATGTGAGAACACAGAAGGAGTTGTCTGCAGTCCAAGAGTGTTCTTACCAGATACCAATTTGTGTGACATATTGATCTTAGACTTCCAGTCTCCAAAAATGTAAGAAAACAATTGTTGTTTAAATTCTCCTGGCTGTGGTATTTTGTTACGGAATCCTGGATAGACTTAGGGCACCTACCTATATCATATTTGAAGTGAATTTCTGGTAGAGCACTTTTATTTGGGTCATGTTTTTAAATCCACTTTACATTTGTTTATTTAGGCCATTTATGTTTAATCGTTGATATGTTAGTGTTTAACTTTTTAAAAACAATTTTAACTTGTTCTGTTCATGTTTTTTTCTTCGTTTGACCTGAACATTTTTCACAATTCAATTTTTATTTACCTACAGTGTTTTCAAGTGTACTAATTTGGGTAAGCTAGAAATCTTTTTACATCCATTTATCCACCTGTATTTATAGTATAAACTTGCATTTAGCACCACATCTGACATCATTAATTTTACTTCAACTGTCAAAACATAATTTAGAAAATTGAAAAGAAGGAAAGCCTAGTGTATTTCCCCCATATTTTTGCTTACTACGTCCTTTATTCCTGCTGTTTCAAGATTCTTTACTGTTGCCTTTCTGTTTAGAGAAATTATTTAGTCATTCTGTTATTGTGTATCTGCTGTAACTAAGTACCTTTATTTTATCTGAGAAAGTCTTGATTTCTTAATTTCTGAAGGATATTTTCACTGGGTATAAGATTTTGGATTGACAGTTTTCTTTTAGCACTTAAGACCTATCAAGTGGAGGCTACATCCTTCTGGCCTTCAAATCCACTATAATCCATCTTCTTTTTCTCCTATAGTGAAGCGATTCTTTTTCTCTGGTTGCTTTCATGATTTCCCCCTTGTCTTCAGTTTTCAGAAGTATAATGTGTGTCTTGACTTGGATTTCTTTGGGTTGATCCTTTATGGGATTTGTTCAATTTCTTGAATCTGCAATTACATTTCTTGCTGATTTGTAAAGGTTTTCAGCCATTATTTTTTTAATTACTTTTTTTAGCCTCATCCTCTTTCTCCATGCTTTCTAAGCCCCAATTATACAAATGTTAGAATTTTGTTTTAGTTCTTCAGAGCCTTAGATTTTTTTAAATTTATTTTCTTTTCATATTGATTATTTTTTTCCTCTTCTAATTTACTGATTATTTCCTTTGTCCTTTGATATTGCATTCCTGATGTCATCCTTAGTCTACTGATGAGCACAACCACAACTTTTTATTTTAGTTATTATATTTTTCATTTCTGATATTTCCATTTCATTTTTGTGTTGAGACTCTCTATTCTTTTACTGAGGCTTTCTATTTTGTTTCCAGAATGTTCATACTAGGGGATGCTTGGGTGGCTCAGTTGGTTAAGTGTCCGAATCTTGGTTTCAGCTCTGGTCATGATATCAGGTTCATGGGATGGAGCTCTGCATCAGGCTCAACATGGAGTCTGCTTGAGATTCTCTCTCTCCCTCTGCCCTTCCCCCCCACTCACACTCCACAATAAATATATAAATAATAAATAAAAATGTTCATAATAGCTTATAGAAGTATTTTATCATGGCCTCTCTAAAACCTTTGTCAGATAATTCTAACATCTGTTGTCTTGATGTTGACATCTGTTTTTTTGTTGTTGTTGTTTAAAGTTTTCCTGGTTCTTGGTATGAAACTGGTTTTCAAATGAAATGGCATTTTTATATTATGAGACTCTGGATCTTATTTAAATATTTTGTTTTATCTGGCTTGTTTTGTCAGCTGTGATGGGAGAGGGTAAAGAGAGATGCTCTATCATTACTGCCAGATGGAGATAGTTGCAGTTTTCCCACTTGCCCTCTATTGATCCCTAAGTAGGGAGGTTCCTCATTTACTGCTGAGTGAGGGTGTGAGTTCTGACTTCACATGTGGCACCCACTAGGTATGCCGGGGGTGGGGGGGTGGGGTGGGTAATGAGTCAGTGGTGACTGAACCCCTGGCTCCTTACTTGACTTGGCACAAACAAGATAGGTGCCTTATTATATCCTCGTGAGGTTGGAAGTCTAGGCTCCCCATTGACTCTTTGTTGGTATAGGTGGAGTTAGAAGCAATTCTCTTCTGTGATGCTTGTCTGAATTATTGTCTAAAAATTTTATGCCTATTAAAGGATATTATACACGGGGCAGCCCCTTTCTTCCTCATGTGGCTAGAGATGGCAGGCTTTCATTATTTTTGTGTGTGTCCATTGGCATTTTTGGGTTGACCATTTCTTCAGATCTAAATATAACATTAAAATAAGTAGCATTTATGACACAAAAAGGAAACCTGGGAACATATCGCCTATTCTTTGGATTTGGGTATTTCTAGTTGGTTTACTGTCTTCTCACCTTTCAAAGTTTCTTATATTGCTTATAATGTATGGTTTTTAGTTGTGTTTAGTAACAAGAACAGGAAAATCTGTGTCTACTCAGAAGCATATAATATTCTCAACATATTTCATGGTCCAAATAATGTTGTGCTTAATTTTGTTTTGTTTTTAGTATATCATCCTCTACTACATAAAAATATTTTCTAGAAGAGAAGGAATCCAGTTAAGTTTAAAGGGAAAAACAGTACCACTTCAAAAGCAATTTTATACTTTTGAAAAATCTTCCACAATGCATTTATTAGTTTTTGGTATCTGCAAGGTGGAATCTGTTTGGTGATTATAAAATAAATAAATGTTACTTAACAATAGAATGAAATACGACTAATCCACAACAATTTTCTTTTCTCTAAAATATAGTTGCCCCACTGCCATAGACACATATTGATGTGTATAAGAAACTCCTAGAAAAAATTTTTTTTTTACATCTACTACCATATGGTAGTTAACAATTTTGAGTCCAATTGTTTTACTTTTTTATGATTCATTTCAATTGTTGGATCAGTAGAAGCACTCAGTAAGAAATTGTGATAAATCCAATACATCTAGTAACTCTGACAGGATATATTTTTATCCTCCAAGATTGCTGTGATTTAAACTTGATGTAATATTTGGAAAGATCGGTACAGTCATCTCCTAAAACAAATGAAGTTCAGGACATTCTGATTCTCACTGCTATTCCTGAACTTCTCCTCACCACTACCCACCCCCCCCGGCCATACATACAGCTTATTAGTGAGATCATTCGTCAGTTTTATTTTTTAATTTTTTTATTTTTTTCATTCATCAGTTTTAAATACCACATAATGTATTTTATGTTTGAAAGGTGTTATAATTCTTCAAATGTTTGGAATTTAAATGATTTACATGTATTCTTGATTCTTGACTATTTTTTACACTAAATTATTAGTAAAATGTTAACCCAAAGCTCTTTAAAACTATTAGATTTGAAACCTTGGACATACTGTTTAACCTCTCTGGATCTCTGTTACCTTTTCTGTAAAATGAGAAAATCGGAACTGGATCATATATAAGATTTTTGTTTCTGTTTGAATATACTAACTTATTTTGAAACCCTCCATCAAAAAGGGTTATATATGAGAAAGTTATTTTCAAATGAAATTAATGCTTACAGAAAAATACTATGAATTTTAGATTTTATATTTTTATGTAATTGTTCTCATGATTGTTTTCAGTCAATATTTTTTCAGATAAATAATCTAACTCAGTGTCTCTACATCATTCTTGATTATTCCGTTGCATTCTGTATCTTGAAGTGAATTTCTGATTCATCTAATTTTTTCAGAGTAATGTCATTTATTGTCTTTGGTTGTGAGTGTGTGTAAAGAGAGGGGGCTGCAGGGAAAGAGAGAGTAATAAGGGACACTAAAGATAACACAGATAACATTTGACTCAACCTCTTAGTTTAACAACTTCTGTAACAAAACAAGTAGAGAAATGAATGGTGGGATCTGCTCCAAACATGGAGGAAGCATGGGTGTGGTTCATGAAAGGATGGTAAAAATCAACACTTTATTTTTTCTTTATTTCTCTATCTTGTAAAGAATCTGGCAAGGTGATTTATTTTTAAATGGTAAACTGGATATATAGGGGGCAGCAGATAATTATATCTAATTTTGTCATTTAAAATTTGAGCTACTGGGCTATTGTGTTAGTATTCAGGTGAACAAACATGTGCATGCATATTCTCAAAAAATTATTTTTTCTCATTGAGTGAAAAATTATTTGATGAAAGTCAGCTACTTGACCAGTCTTGAACCCAGTGGGCACTCAAATATCTGTTGAATGAATGGATGAGTACCCTATTCCATAGTTTGATCAGGCCGCATATTCTACACAAATGAAAACAAATCCATGCTAAAAATTCCAAACTCAAGGGGCGCCTGGGTGGCTCAGTCATTAAGCGTCTGCCTTCAGCTCAGGTCAAGATCCCAGGGTCCTGGGATGGAGCCCCACATCAGGCTCCCTGCTCCACGGGGAAGCCTGCTTCTCCCTCTCCCACTCCCCCTGCTTGTGTTCCCTCTCTTGCTATGTATCTCTCTGTCAAATAAATAAATAAAATATTAAAAATTCTAAACTCAAGGATACAGTCTTATTTCAGAGTACATCAAAGTTGAAGCTGACAGCTTCTCAAATTAGCCACCATTTGAAGTATGTTCACAGTGCATGTAAGAAAGAGCACTGAAGGGCGCCTGGGTGGCTCAGTTGGTTAAGCGACTGCCTTCGGCTCAGGTCATGATCCTGGAGTCCTGGGATCGAGTCCCGCATCGGGCTCCCTGCTCGGCAGGGAGTCTGCTTCTCCCTCTGACCCTCCTCCCTCTCATGCTCTCTGTCTCTCATTCTCTCGCAAATAAATACAATCTTTAAAAAAAAAAAAAGCACTGAAAAAATCCCCATTATCTTTTTATTCTAGGTAGTTTCTGATCTCACTTAATTTTTCTGAAAATACAGCATTATAGATCTAGAATTGTTAGGACATTTTTGATATACAGTCATTCAAACTCTGCAATATAAAGGCATTGTAAATTTGTCAGTTGTCAAACCACTTTGCCCAAAGTGAATTAGAGTTTAAAGAACCATGGTTGGGATAGGGTTCTTTAGGCCTTTGGTAAGAATCACCTACTAAAAGGCATGTGACAATTACAGAAAGAGAGGAAGAAGGCCAATGATGCATATTTAAAATTGGTATTTAATCTCTCTTAACATACACACATACATGAACATACATGCACCCATGTGTAAAATTAAAAATCTTAGGGGATATACAAATTCTATTATGATTTCTAAGGGAGTTTAGCAAGGTTGTGGAACAAAGGATCAATATATAAAAGTAAATGCACAGTTATAAACTAGCAATGATTATGAGATTAATGAAAGTATTATTTTCATTACTACTGAAAATCTAAAATACCTAGGAGTAAATTTGAAAAAATATGTAATAGCTCTCTACTGAAAACTACAAAACATAACTGAAAAGCACTAAAGAAAACCTAAATAAAAGAGATACCTTGTCTATGTTAGAACATAATCAGGATTCTCCCCACTTTCATCTATAAATGCAAGGTGTTCAAAGTTAAAATCCCAGCAAGCTTTATTAATGCAGTCAGGCTGATTCTAAAACTCACAGGGAAATGCAAAAGACCTAGACTAGCCAAAGCAACTTTGCACAAGAACAAGTGGATTAACATAACCAGATTTCAAGTGCCATGCCACTCAGCCCTGAAAAAGATATTTGACAGTCTAAACAACATTCCTTTGTTATTGAAATAAGCCAAGTTTCCAGTAAATTAAACTTTTTTCACCTGCCTTGCCAATGTAAATGGGCCTTGAGTCCCTTGAAGTTTGTTTCAGGAACGTTTTTTTTTTTAAGTCAACTCTCTGTTTCTGTCTTTTATATATCTCATTAAGATATATTTTACAGAGTGCAAAGCATAGATCTTAACACAGTTTAAGTTTTGATAAATATATATGCTTATTAAAACCAACAAATCAAGATATAAAATATTTTAGGCACCCTAAAAATGTCCTCCAAACTCGTTCCTTTTCAAGACTTGGGAGGAGGGGATATTATATAGATTTCTTACATTGGCAATTTTATTCTAAAATATATGGTAATCTCTACAAAAGCAAACAAAATCTGGGAATATGATATAGGTTGCACTGAAACTATAGATCAAGCTAAGGAAAGATGACAGCTTGATATAATATGGTCATAAAATCCATGAGCGTGGTATATATTTCTATTTAAACCAGGAGTTGGCAAATTTTTCTATAAAGGGTAAACTATTAAATGTTTAGGCTTTGTGGGACACATGTCCTCTCAGTCGTAAGCACATCTGTATGTACACATGTGTCATATATGATATATAGAAATGACTTATCTATCATATTAAAATGATATATATATGATATATTAAATGATTTAGTGATATAGCGCATATTAAAAATATAAAACAGTGTCTCAGTTTGTGGGCCATGCATAAACAGGCAATAGGTCAGATTGGTCTGTAAGCTGTATTTTGCCAAACCCTGATTTAGATCATTTTAAATTACACTTTACAATATTTGTACTTCTCAGGGAAAAGGTCTTGCACATCACTGTCAAATGTATTTCTAAAATTACAATTTTGGCATTAGTACAAAAGACATTGTTTTGCATTCAATTTTCTAAGTTTTTGTTGCTAGTAAATAGAAAAACAAGTAAATATTATATTGATTTTGTGTCTTTTACCTTGCTAAATCACTTAAAGTAGATTTTTATACAATTCCTTGGCTTATCTGTGTACAGAATTAATTTTCCTATGAATAATGGCAATTTTAATTCTTATGTCTTTTATTATTTCTTAAATTATTGCATTGAACAGTATTTGTTATGGTACTAGCTGTGGGTTTTTTCAGATGATTTTTATTGAAGATGATCAGTTCTTCCCTGAATTGTTCGAAATTTTTATCATAAATATCTATTGATTTTGTTAAAGGTTTTTGTGTGTAATCAGGTGAGCATGTAATGGGTTTTTTTTTATTGTTAGTGGTGAATTATGCAGAGATACTTTGTGGTATGATAAGACATACTTGGTTTTGATTTGTATAGAAATACGTTTGGTGTCTCAGTTCAGGTGTTATACACTAATTTTCTTGTAATGTCCTTGTGAAGTTCAATCTAATTATTTAAGTAATTTAAAATTTTTTAATTAAAAAATTGCCATTAAAAAAGGAGTTAAGAAATGTTAAGTTGTTGGGACACCTGGGTGGCTCAGTCGGTTAAGCGTCTGCCTGCAACTCAGGTCATGATCCCAGGGTCCTGGGATCGAGTCCCGCATCGGGCTTCCTGCTCAGCGGGGAGCCTGCTTATCTCTCTGCCTGCTACTCCCCCTGCTTGTGCGCTCTCTCTCTCCGACAAATAAATAAATAAATAAATAAATCTTTAAAAAAAAATGTTGAAAGAATTAAGATATTCGTTCTGTTTATTTTATGCTGTTACCCAAAGATCAAAGGTCTCTCATATACTACAGCCTAATTAGGAACAGAAATGCCAGCCTCATGAAAAAGTGTGCATTATGGTTTCGGGAAGCAAATTAAATGGTTTCTGCATGGAATATTGATCTTACCAAACCAACCATGGTTACTGTACAGACAGTTCTTAATCCTTTTTCTAAAATGGGCTCCTATAGGTATACAGATGATTTTTCATACAAACATTGGAATTTATGCCATGTTCAAAGAGTCAATATGTAATTTTAATCAGCTGGATGTAAACTATTTCCCATGTGCTTTTCCACATATTTCTGTTTTGGAAGGTAAGGTTCTGGGGTTCTGGGAGGGGTAGGGGTTTTGTTTCATAGAAGCAGGAAATACAAACAGGTATTCTTTTTTTTTTTAATGCAAGTATACTTCTAACAGAAAAAATGAGTTGAGAGAATCCTGGTAATTTTAACAGCCCTGGAAATCCCAGGGAGTTTATCACTAATATTTCTTTTCTTTCCCCATAAATCAAGATTATTTTTAAACCTCATTATATTAATTTTTTTCACTGAAAATGAAAATGCAGATACATACTTTGCTAATGCCTCTGCTTCTTGACAGCCAGTGTTTTCCATATTTGATCCAATATTAATGAGAGATCTCTCAACTCTATAGGAAGCCCATGAACCCAGAAAGAAATTCCGTAATTTTTCTGTTTATTAGAATAGGGAAACTCATCACTAGATTTCCTTTGTAATAGTACTTGCCATCTCTTAAGTGATTTCTATGACTTGAATTGAGGATATATATGCATCTTGCAATAATTAAAAAGTGCAAATTAGTGGGAGCCTCATGAGTTTCATCTCCACTAGAAATAATAACCGTGACCAATACAGATCTTGAAGTTAAGTCATTAATTGCTCGACAGTAGATGAGTCCCAGTTCTGGAAGCTATATGTAATGGGCTATACTTTGGGTTTACTATTGTTGTTTATAGAACATGGTCCTTCCATCACCCATTTCCTTACTTGAGAGACACAAACTAATTCTGCTGCAGAGCATCTCATAGGCAGACATGATCAGTATTTATTTTGTTAAACCAGTATCTACTTTGTTGGATATGAAGATCAAGATATGTGGAAAGATCATGAATTGAATAGAGTTACTGAATTTTGTAATGCAGATAATAATATCTGAATAAGTCACTAAACAAGCAGGAGGGGCAGAAGCCAATACAAAAAGCCAGAGAACAAAGTCAACTTTGGAAACCTCCCAAGTAAATGGAAACAGAGAATGACAGTTCAGATAGGCAAATGGAAATTCAATTTTGGATGAATAAATAAGACCGTATACTGACTGTACTAAGATCTATCTGCACTATTTGTATGATGCATTGCCAAGCCAACTCTGATGAAAGAACTAGGTACAGAGTGTATAGAAATGAGTTGACATAGCAATCAATGGTGTTAAAATATTTTCTTGTTATCCTTGCTGGACAAATTTGTTGCACAAAATTAAATTATACAAAGCCATCATGAATTGATTCCAAAATTTTTATGTAGTGCCAAGAAATCATTAAGGACTTTTGGTATGAATCTAAGCTGGAAGCATTTAAAATCATGTTTTGTTTTTTTTTCCCCCATGTTTTTGCTTTGGGGCTGAGACGAAAATCTGAAATGTGAAAACAGGAAAGGCTGTAAACAAAGGGGTTTGTTGTTTTCTTTAGGATGTTTTTCCTAATGGTTTTTCCTTGGGCACCATATAGTTAAGAGAAATAGAAAAAAGTTTTGGAGCTTTCAGGAAGGAAAATAAGGCATTATTGAGGCAAATAAATTAGTGTCATGTGTATATGTGTTTGCTTTATTCAAAGCTTTGTTTCTATGAAATTGACCAACTAGTTGTTTCTCTTCCTTTCTTCTCTCCTTTTTTTCTCTTCATTTTGCAAGTGTCATTTGAGTTAGAACCAAATATGCAGAGATAAAAGTTAGATGCTCTGATTGATGCAGAGGTGAGGCTGTAGATCATTACCCACAGTGATAGTCACCAATGGTGTGATAGTACATAAGATATTTTAGTGGGATCTTAATAGAACACAATCTGAATTTATATGATGTCTCTCTTTCTGGTCTTCTCCAGTCAGGCCCTTACTAAAAGCTAGATAAGAGCTCCCAGACTGAATACTAAGCAAATCCAGATTTAATTACCATAGCTGAAGGGTTTGTTACTACTGTAAACAGCACCTGGTAACTTTTAAATTGTACTGTAGTAGGTTGTGTTGGTTTCCCTTGTCTATTTTCCTTGTGTTTATTTTGTATCTGACATTAAGAACATGCTTTATCTTTTAGCTGTCTAGCTACCTAAACCCAGAATACAGTTATGACAGTCCTCATAGGCACTAATTCTTAATAGAACTTATTAAGTTCTTATTAAGAACTTATTAAGAACTTATTAAGTTCTATTAAGTTCTATAGTCACCAATGGTGTGATAGTCCATAAGATATTTTAGTGGGATCTTAATAGAACACAATTGTGTTCTATCTTAGTATTCAATCTGGGAGCTCTTATCTAGCTTTTAGTAAGGGCCTGACTGGAGAAGACCAGAAAGAGAGACATCATATAAATTCAGAGAAACAACTCTAATGATGAATGACTGAAAATTATATAAGGACATATCCATATAAATAAATGAAATTAGTTGTGTCATATGTCTACATAAATGCTGACTTTTTTATATCTTCTCTAGCATATCTTAGGACATTTTCCAATTCCTTCTGATAAAGAAAATTTCTTGTTTCTTTTGTTTTTATTTCCATTCTTTGGGGATTTTCTTCTTTTTTTTAATAAAAGCATGTGAAATGGGGTAAAAAGGCTTTAGATAAAAAATGATACTTCTATACAGTAGTATACAACTCCTAAATGGACAAGATTTCGTAGGTTTTTTGCACACAGATTACTAAGCTTGTGAAGTAAATATATTTTTTCATATATATGTTATATATATATATATTTACTTAGACATGTATATTTACTTAGATATGTATATGTATGAATATATGTGTATTGTGTGTGCATATATATGTATATGTGTATTTACATATATCCAAATTTCAAGTGAGCAAACCAAATAAGGCTTGATATGGTATTTTCTATGTCTATAAGACTCAGTTGGTCCTAAAACAAAGTGTTTACTTTATCTATTGACCTCTGTACTGATTGTCAGTTTTCAAAAACAACAAATTTGTTGTCATTAATCATGCAGACAATAGTATGTTTTCAAAGTAATGTTAAACATGCAGCTTTTTTCCTGAATAATGATGCTTCATAATTACTTTAAATGATCCATTTGATATTTCAATAATCTATTCTCTATGAGATATTCAATTCATGAATAGTTTTGAATTCATGTTAGTTTTATAAATTTCAGGGTGGTGGAGGGATAATTGGATTATCCTCCTCCTCCTATTTCAAAATTACCCGCAGAGAAACTTAAAGGACTTTGGGTAAGAAACAAGGCTTGTATATGAAATAATGTGCCCTCAAATGAGGTTATAGTTTGGAGAACCAAGGTACTTATAAATATCCTGTGGTTCAAAAGTCAGGCCACAATTAGGAAAAATGATAGAAATAATTTTAAAATACTTAGTACTGAAATGAGCATCTTGAAAAAAATTAATGGCCTGCGAATGGCTTAGGGTGGTACATCTGGGAGTATGGAGTGAATCTCTATAAAGCTGTTCTCCAGGGGTGCCTGGGTGGCTCAGCCATTAAGCGTCTGCCTTCGGCTCACATCATGATCCTGGAGCCCTGGGACTCCCTGCTCAGCAGAGAGTCTGCTTCTCCCTCTCCTACTCCCCCTGCTTATGTTTCCTCTCTCACTGTCTCTCTGTCAAATAAATAAAATCTTTAAAAAAAAAAAAAAAAAAAGCTATTCTCCTTTTAAAGAGGAAAAAAAAAAAAAAAAACACCACCACCCTGGGACGCCTGGGTGGCTCAGTCAGTTAAATACCTGGCTCTTGATTTTAGCTCAGGTCATGATCTCAGGGTCTTCGGATCAAGCCCCAAGTTAGGCTCACTGCTCAACAGGGAGTCTGCTTATAAATTCTCCCTTTCCCTTTTCCCCTCTGCCTGTTCATGCATGTCTCTCTCTAATAAAAATAACTAAATCTCTTAAAAAAAACCTGATAAGATGGTCAAAATTAACATTTTAGAGATTTGGAAAGTAACCAATTGGAAGAGTGTTTATTCAAGAAAAACTGGAACCTTAGGAAAAACAGCAGATTTGTGTGGTCTTTTAACAAGTTACATGCCCCTACTCCACTTAACTGAGCTCCACAAGACTCCTGAAAACCATCAGATGATAGCATTGAGAGCTGCAAACACAGCATCCTGACAGCCATGGAAGGGGACAGACCTGCCATTGGGCCCCTCAACAAGTCCATACCCATGGATTGTCACTATTTGACCTGTCTTGTAACTCCATATAAAAGCTTGACTGCAGTTATTTACCTGGCTTAGAGCTCACTCTGTGAGGGTAAAACCCATTCTTCAGGCCATTTCTTGAAAACAATCAGCAGTAATTATGTAACTGTAACCAAACCAAAGCAAGTTCACTCCTTGGTGAGTCAGAAACTGCACCAGATTGAGTTGTCTCAAAAATAAAACTTTATTTGCAGTAAATAAAGAGATCACTGTGGACTGGCTTCCAAAACCATGGCTCCCCAGCAAGGGTGAGTGGATGCCTTTTGTTTAGGGTTAGGGTGAATAGATAAGGAAGTCTTGTTATTGGATGTGGAGGTAGGCATAAGCTCAAGCATGAACCTTGAGGAAACATGCCTATACACATATTGTATGTTATGTTAATGAGGCCTGTGCTCCTCATTATTATTAGTGGAGATTTTAGTATTATAATGAGGTAAAGGTAGTTGTCCTCATTCTAGAGGTCACTCCATGGTCCATCTGCACAGGGGCTAAGCTCAAAACTGGTCTGGGCCAGCTGGAGGACTGTAAGTGTAGTTGCTATATCTCGGGAGGGGCAGTTTTATTTTCCATTTGCCTGAGTTAAGAGGTAAGCTGGAAAGAAGAGCTTAAGGAAAAATGTGGAGAAAACTCAGTAAGTACAAGCAGGTAGGCAGTAAAGGTCAAGTCTTGGGGTCTAGCTGGTGATATAACTTCATGGCTGCCTAAGGCAGCCAGTTGAAGGAAAAAAAAAAATTTTTTTAAAGGAATTTTTTAAAGACACTGACATATTCACACATTCCTTGACCTAGAAGGTAAAGCACTTGTGAAGGTTATTTACATATCCAAGAAAATCATAAGTGGGCCCTGCATGTCCTTGTGCCTAACATTTGGGCCCTATTCAACCAGGAAATGAAGACTAAGGCAGTGTTGTAAGTTGCTGACTCTTGAAAGCACAGTTCAATACACACAGAGCCTCTCAGCAAAGAGTGGAAGAACATTAGTTCAAGGCATTTAATGATATCATTGATCAATAATTAGCTGACCACTAATCTGAGAAGAGAATCAGTAATCTAACACTGCAGGAAATAGAATTTTTATAGATATAATCCAAATAAGTCACTAATTGAATAAGTAGTAGCAACAACAAATAAGAAACACCAACAAAAACAAGCCTTGAAATGGGAGAAAATATGATTTCCAGGTCTAGTTTCCATTATAAATATAGTAGACATACACAGAAGGAAAGTATAACCTGTATACAGAAAAAAAGTCAACAAAAATTGTCTAAGGGAGCCCAGGTGTTGCACAAATACATCAAATCAGCTATTATAAATATCTTCAAAGAATTAAAACTATGTCTAAATAATCAACACAAGGTATGAGAACCATGTCTTACCAGGGACATGTCATTAATAAAGGGATAGAATGTATTTTAAAAAAATAAGTGCAGAAATTCTAGACTTAAAATGTAAACTGAAATAAGAAATTCACTAGAGGCTCTCAATAGCAGATTTGAATTGTAGAAAAACACAATCAGCAAACCTGATGTTAAGTGAATTGAGATCATTCAGTCTGAGAAACAGAAGAAAAAATGTAGACAGAACCTCAGACCTGTGGGATACCATCAAAAATTAAACGTATGCATTGAGAGCCCCAGGAAAAAATGAGAGCTAGCCAAAAATTCCCCAAGTGTGATGGAAAAACTTTACATATCTAAGAAGCTCAAAGAACTCCACACCTAACCACATCACAGTCAAATTTTAAAGTCATAAGGGGAGTAACTTCAAAGAAGTGAGAAATGACTCCTCACTTGCAAAAACAAACAAAAAACTCCAAAAAAGATTATTGAATTCTCTTCAGAAAAAAATGTAAGCCAAAAGGTCAAGGGATGATATATTTAGTGCTAAAAGAAAAATACCATCCACTCATTATTCTATACCCAGCATCACTTTACTTCAAAAGTGAAGGAGAAATTTAGACAATTCCAGATAAACAAAAACTGTGAGGGTTTGTCAGTAGCAGACCTGCCCTACAAAAAATATCCCAGTCCTTCAGGCTAGAATGAAAAGACACTAGAGAGTAACTCAATACCACACACAAAAAATGAGCACCTTTAAATGTATTTTTGGTAATATTTTTCCTCCTTGATCTGAGCAGATGTGTAAAGCAATAATTATAAAACAGTAAAACAGTTTTGATGGGCTTATAATTGAATGACAATGGGAAAACAAAGGAGAGGGGACACAAAGCTAGCAAAATTTTTAGAATATTCTAAGAATAAGTACTTTATAAGTTATTTTCACTAAGATAACTCAGAAGAATAAGTACTAAGTACTTATAATAAGGTACTAAGAAATTATAATACACGAGGAAATATTTAATGTAATTGAGAGGCCATAAAGCAGTAATAGAGGAAAAAAAGACCTACATGAGACCTGTTGAAAACAAATAACAAAATGACAGCTAAGTCCTACCTTATCAATAGTGACATTAAATATAAATGGCATTAACACTGATTTAAAGGCAGAGACTGGAATAATGTATAAAAAAAACTATATACTGTTTACAGGAGATATAGCATGTCTATGCTATATATTCAGATACAAATAGCCTGAAAATAAAACTAAGTAAAAAGATATATCATGCAAACACCAATTATAAGAAAATTCAAATGGCTATAATAATGTGAGACAGAATAGAGTATAACATAAAAATTACTAGAGATAGAGTGTGTGTGTGTGTGTGTGTGTGTGTGTGTGTGTGTATATATATATATAAAATGTAACAGTTTCAGGTGTACAACAATGATTATTTATGTATATTGCAAAATTATTACAATAATTCTAATTCACATCCATCAGCACAGAGTTACACTTTTTTTTTTTTTGTCATGAGACTTAGACTTACTTTCTTTTTTTTTTTTTTTTTTTTTTTTTTTTTTTTTTAAAGATTTTTTTTTATTTATTTGAGAGAGAATGAGAGAGAGCACATGAGAGGGGGGAGGGCCAGAGGGAGAAGCAGACTCCCCGCCGAGCAGGGAGCCCGATGTGGGACTCGATCCAGGGACTCCAGGATCATGACCTGAGCCGAAGGCAGTCGCTTAACCAACTGAGCCACCCAGGCGCCCTAGACTTACTTTCTTAGCAACTTTTAAAACTACAATATGGTAGTATTAAATATTGTTGCTATGCTATACATTATATTCCCATGATTTGCTTATTTTATTACTGTATTTTGTACTTTTAACCTATTTTCATTGCACCCTTCTCTGGCCATTACCTGCCTGTTCTCTGTACCAATGAATTTGGGGTGTTTTATTTTATTTAGATTCTATATATAAGTGATATCTTACAATATTTGTATTTTTCAGTCTGACATATTTCACTTAGCATAAAGCCCTCAAGTTTGCATGTTACTGTAAATGGCAACTTTTTTTTTGTATGGCTGAATAATATTTTATTGTGCATATATAGTCACATTTTTAAAAAGTATATTTTATAATGATAAAAATGTCAATCTATCAGGAATGTATAACAATTTAAATATATGTCCCGGGGTACCTGGGTGACTCAGTCTGTTAAGCGTCTGCCTTTGGCTCAGGTCATGATCCCAGGGTCCTGGCATCCAGCCCCACATCAGGCTCCCTGCTCAGCAGGGAATCTGCTTCTCCCTCTCCCTCTGCCCCCTACTCATGCTTGCTCTCTCTCTAGTTCTCTCTCTCTCTCTCTAATAAATAAAATCTTAAAAAAATAAAATAAATTAAAAAAACACACGTACCTAACAAAGTTCTCAAATACATGCAGCAAAACTGACAAAAATTGTGGGGAAAAAAGACGATTCAGTAATACCACCTGAAGACTTTAATATCTCACTTTAAATAATGGATAAAAAAACTAGACAGAAGATCAACATGGTAATAGAAGACTTGAACAATACCATAAACTAAATAAACATCTACAAAGTAATCTACGACAACAACCTCATACAGTTTTCTCAAACTGCACAGAGAACAGTCTCCAGGAGAGAATATATGCCAGACCATAAACCAAACTTCAGTAAATTTAAAAAGATTAAAATCTTAGAAAGTATGTTATTTTTTCACAGTTAAGTAAATCACTAAATGATATGTGTTTTAATCCATTCACACTCAGAATTTCTAGATGATCCTATAGTATAGAGGAATTTTTCCTTTCTCAAATATATTTTTACACCTTTTTAACAAATTGCATTCTATTTATGCTATTTCAAAAAAGAAAGACTGCAATAGGGAAATAATTTTACATACATGTCTAGATATGTGTGTATGATTACAAGTTTTGATGGAAAATAATTTTCTTTAGCCTGAAAATTTATTCTTACTAAAAACTTAAAATCTCTAAGTGGAGTTATTCATATTATTCATTATCTAAACTAAATTTGAAATGGTTAATTTTATTTAAATAATTTCTTCACCTCAGTTGAAAATTGTGCAGTCCATGCCTGCCTTTTCTGCTATCCTGATAAGTGTTCCAAAAAGATGGCCAAGGAGAATTTGAAGAACATAGAATACACCCCATTATGTTCCCACCTGGGCCATGAAATTTACTAATATATTCATTAAGCATGTTAAGTATTTGTACTTTAATTTTTCTGCTGATTTATTTACATATTTTGATATTTTCTTTTGTCTTATTTTGACTTTTATAAGGCCATTATGCAATTCTGAGAGCTCACCTTCACAGAGATCCACCCAGATATAGACACTTTAATTCTTAGAAACCGTTAACAGCACCACTATATACTCTGTCATTCAAGCCAGAAATTTTTGAGTCTTTTTCTCCTACCTCATATACTATCAAAATGATTCCCATTTCAAAATTATATCTAAAATTATTTTTTTTAATTACCCTATGAAATAAAGACAATGCTAGATTATTTTATTGGCATAAATCTTGAACAGGTACTTCTCAAAATACAGTATCCAAATTGGCAATATGGATATTAAGACACCCAATCTCCTTATTCATCAGGGAAATGCACACTAAAACCACAGTCATATAACACTAAACACTCACTAAATAACTTGACTGCAAAGAAAAAAATAATAGAATTAAAAAAATGATAATCCCAATGATTGGCAAAGATAGGGAGCAATGAAATTCTTATAGATTCCCCATAAGAACGTAAACTGGAATAAGCGTTTGGGCAAACTGGCAGCATTTATTAAATTTGACCTTATGCATGCCCTATGGCTAATAAGCCTGATTATATACCCAAAAGAAACGTATGTATGTGTTCACCAAAGACTTAGAAGAATGGTCAAAGGAACACTAACAGCAAGCTAATCCTGGAAATCACTTAAACCACATTTGTTGATATTTACTGATTATATGGGGTACGGTACTGAATGAAGAAGTAATGAACTGCTTTCAGATACATACATATATATAAATGTATATATAAAATTCTATAATATATAATTATATATTCTCTATATAATTCTAACAGGTAATTTTAAAAAATCCAGTAGCAAGAGATGAAATCTATGTGATAGTTTATAAATTAAGTTCAAGACCAGGCCTAAGTAATATCTGATGATAGACACCAAAAAAGTATTTATCTTCACCACTGGGTAATGACCCAGAAGAGGCTTTCTGGGTGCTATAATTCTACATTTCTTTATTTGCATGGTAGTTACATCAATGTCTTAATTTTGGAAAAAATGCAATTAGTGACAATTTTGAAAAAAAAATACAATAAATAATACCTGTTTAAAAACACTTCTGTATATCTATGTTAATTTCAATATTAATATTTATGCAATATTAACTGGTGTAACACTGAACTAATATCAAGATGAATGCTATTTAAAACAAAGGAAAATAATCTAAGAGAAGATCTTTTTAAAGATAATCTACAATTTAGGATTAATACTGAATACAGTACACCATAATTAGAAAATTTACAGTTAAAATATAACCATTTAAGGTTTTGAATGATTGAAATGTATCACTTTTTGTTTTAAAATTTTGTATTTTTAAATCAAGTGATGCCTAAAATAAAGCCAGCAAAATATATATTGGCTAAATATAATTGCATTAGATGTTTCATAAAATGAACAAATTATGTACAAAAATGTTTGTGGTTAGTCTCACACTTGTATAACTGTGGTATCAACAAAGCAGAAACATGATTCCCAAATATAATATTGAAACAAAAATATGTACTTTGGAGAAAAGACATACAGGTGTTTCATAAAGAAAATAAATGCTACATAAATTTTAGTAAAAGACCATGTATCTCAATTAAAATATTAAAACAAAGTTGAATTATATATCCAAAATTATATATTTTTGTGATACTGTTCAATTCTAAAATTTGCAGTGTACATCATTAGGAATCTGTAAAGGGATTACTATTGAGTGTATTGTGCTGTTGAATATATAAAAAAAATGCTACTTAATCTGTTATGTACAGAATTGTGTCCCCCCCCATTCATACATTGAAGCCCTAGCCCCCAGTATCTCAGAATATACTGTATTTAGAAAATCTAATTATTATCCTTTGAATGTTACTTACAGTGTCTAAATATGATACATTATTCACTTTGAGGTATAATACTGCCATATCGTATCTTGGTGTTCCGCAATGTACATTGAGACTTAATGGCCTATAGTAAACTTTTAAATCTATAATTTTTAAATCTAATATTTCAAATATATTCCCTCTGGTATGGCTTTAAAAACTATTTTTGCACATGTATTCTCTCTCTTACCTATTTGTAGCAATTATATATATTTAAAATATGTAGCATATATAAACTATCTATTTATATCTATCTTTTCTAATTTCCACATCATTCCTTCCCTCCTTCTGTCTCTGTCTTCTTCTTCCCCTGTTATTACTGTCCAGATGATATTCGAGAACTTTTCTCCATGTCACTCATTCCATTTTCTGCTCCGTTCATTTTGCTTTTGCATCTTTAATTCAGTTGTGCTTTCACAATTGATGTAAGTCTTATCTCAATCACTTGTATTATGCAAAATATGTCAGTAAACTATATAGTATATTAGACCATGAAAAATGTAAAAATAAGGCAAGAAAATATTCTATAAAATTAATTTACAATTTTACAAAATTTACAATTTTACAAATTTGGGGTGGTTGATTACAATTTTTGATAAAATGACTAGGTAACTGACTGAGAAAATTAGTCAAGTAGATATATTGGAGAGGAACATTCTGTTTAAGGGAATCAAGAACTGACTCATAGATTGGAGTGTAAAAGATCATACCTGATGGGGACAGTGAACTCCGAGAGGAGGTCATGAAGAGCGTGGGGAATAGAGGGAGAGATCGCAGTTCCTGGAAAGAACTTTGGTTTTTACTCTGAGGGATATAGAAAGCCCTTAAAGGGTTTTGAAGAAAAGAACATTATCTGTTTTAAAATTTAATAGGGCACTTCAACTATAGCATTGAGAATAAACTGGAGAATAATAACGGTAGAAGCAGGAAACATTTTACTGTAAGAGATGATAATGGTAGAGATGTTGCAAAAAGTAATTTTTTTTATAGACTCTGCTTCTAATTTTTTAAACTTTTTAAAATTGTGGTAAACATATAGATTTACTGCCTTCACCATATTTAAGTGTATATTTTAGTAGTGTTAAGTACATTCACATTGTTGAGAAACAAGTCTCCAGAACTTTTTCATCTTGAAAATTTGGAAGCTCTGTACCCATTAAATAGTACCTCCATTTTTTTTCACCCTAACTCTATTTCCTGGTAACTACCATTCAACTTAGTTTCTATGAATATGACTACTTCCTATACCTCAAATGATTGGAATCATAAAGTATTTATTTTGTGTCCAATTTTATTTCACTTAGCTTCATGTTCTCAAAGTTTAACTATGTTACAGTATCACCGAATTTCCTTCCTTTTTAAAGCTGAATAATACTCCATTGTGTGTATGAGCTACGTTTTGTTTATCAATCTGTCCATGTACTTGGGGTTGCTTCTACCTCTTGGCCATTGTAAATAGTGCTTCTATGAACATGGGTGTGCAAATACCTGCATTCAGTTCTTCTGAAATCAAATATTTTTGACATCAGGAAGGGTGAATCTTCCAACTGTGTTATTTTTCAAAACCATTTTGGCTCTTCAAAGTCCCTTGAGATTCCATATGAAATTCAGGATAAACTTTTTGACTTTTGATTTTTTTAAAATGCCATTGAATTTGAATGGGGCTTGCTCTGAATCTCTATTGTGCATTGACTATTATTGACATCTTCACAATATTCTTTCAATCCATGAACATGAGATGCCTTTCCATTTACTCATGTCTTTCCTTTTATTTGACAATGTTTTATAGTTTTCAGTATGTGTCTTTCACCTTCTTGGTTAGTTTTATTCCTACATAATTTATTCTTGTTGATGCCATTATAAATAGAATTGTTTTCTTTTTCAGATTATTCAAAGTTAGTGTATATAAACAACTGATTTTTGTGATTTTGTGTGTATACTGTGACTTTGTTGAATTCATTTTAGTTCTGTGTGTGTGTGAAATTTTTAGTGTTTTCTTTCTGTAAAATCTTGTCTTCAAAAAAAGATAAGGTTATTTGCTTTTAGTTTGAGGGTCTTTTATTTCTTGCCTAATTGCTTTAGCTATGATTTCCACACTGTGTTGAATAGAAGTGGCCAGAGTGAGCATCCTTACATTCTCAATATTGGAAAAAAAAACTTACAGTATTTCACCAGTGAACATGATGTTAGCTATAAACTTTTCATAAATGGCCTTTTTATGTTGTTAATTTCTAGTTTGTTTTTATTATGAAAGTTTTTCTGTCAATTGATATGTGGTTTTTGTGTTCATTTTGTTAATAGGTGCATTATCCTGATTTTAATATGTTTTGAACCATACTTACATTCCAGTAATAAATCCTATTTTGTCATGATGTATAATCCTTTTAGTGTGTTATTGAGTTCAGTTTATTTTTGCATCAGTATTTATTAGGGATATTGGTCTGTACTTTCTGGGAATGTCTTCATTTGGCTCTGGTATCAGGGTAATACTGGCCTCATAGAATTAACTTGGCAATGTTCTTTCCTCTTCAGTAATTTAGAGTTTCAGGAGGATTGGTTTTAATTCTTTGAGTGTTTGGTAAGATTTTCCAGTGAAGCTATCATTTTCTGGTCTTTTACTTGTTAGGGGATTTTGATTACTGATTCAATATCCTCACTATGATTGTCTCTTCAGATTCTGTCTCTTCATGATTCAGTCTTAATAGGCTATGTATTTCTAGGAATTCGTTCTAGGTTATTCAATTTTGGGGGGTGTAATTACTGATTATATTTTTATGATCTTTTTTCTTAAGCATCAGTTGTAATGTCCCCTCTTTCATCTCTAATTTTAGTTATTTGAATCTCTCTCTCTTTTTCTTAATCTACTTAAAAGTTCATCAATTTTATTTTTTCAAATAAACAACTCCGTGTTGATTTTTTTTCTATTCTATTTCCTATTTTGTGTATCTCCGTTCCAATTTCTATTATTCTTTCCTTCATCTGCTAGCTTTGGGTTTAATTTGTTCCTTTTCTAGTTTCTAGAGGTGAAAATTGTTTTGAGCTATTTTTTCATAGTAAATGAATGCATTTATAGCTATATAGCTTAATCTTAGCTGTAGCTATATACTTTCATCTTGACATGGTTTCATTCCATCTCATAAGATCTGATATGTTGTGTTTTCATTTTCTTTTTTCTCAAGGTATTTTTAACCAGCTTTGTGATTTATTGAACTCAACTGTTATTTAAACTCAACTGTTATTTAAAAGTGCATTTAGGGGCGCCTGGGTGGCTCAGTTGTTAAGCGTCTGCCTTCGGCTCAGGTCATGATCCCAGGGTCCTGGGATCGAGCCCTGCATCTGGCTCTCTGCTTGGAGGGAAGCCTGCTTCTCCCTCTCCCACACCCCCTGCTTGTGTTCCCTCTCTCACTCTCTCTCTCTCTCTCTCTCTCTCTCTCTCTCTGTCAAAGAGATGAATTAAAATCTTTTTTTAAAAAGTTCATTTAATTTCGATATATTTGCAGATTTCCCAGTTTGCCTTGTCCTATCTCTAGTTTCATTGCAGTTTGAATAACAAAAAAAAAAAAAATACTTTGATTTCAATTGCTTTAATTTATTAAGACTTGTTTTGTAGCTTAATATGTCATACTTGGAGAATATTCCATGTGCATGTGAAAGAATGTTGTTGTTGAGTTCCTTATGTCTATTTTGGATTTGAATGCTTATTATACATATAATTGGAGGTGTCTGAACCTGTGGATATAAATATCTGGGATTCAGAGGAGTGCTCTAAGTCTGCCTATAAATATGAGACTCTCCTAGAATATAGGAAGTATTTCATGACAAAGATCTAGAGGGGACATCTAAAAAGTGAAAACAAATAGAAAAAGAGAAGTGGTCCAAAGACTTATTCATAATGTACTGCCACATTAAGAATTTGGGGCAGTGAAAAGGAATAGAAAAGGAGAATGAGTAGTAGGCAAGATGGTAGGAAGAAAGCCAGATGAAACTGGTGTTATAAAATATAAGGAAGTATTTTGAAGAGGAAGTAGCAGTCAAATGCTTCTAATCAGGTGAGACTTAATTTATTACCTTGATAAGGGTAGTTGGGCTGGGTGGTGTGGGCAAAACTAATTAGAGATAGTTCAAGAGGGAAATAATTTAAAATAAACAGAAGAATTTTTTTGAGAAATTTTGCTGTAAGAGAAGGGAAATTTGGGGGTAACTAGAAAGTAAAGTTTTAAAACCCTTTCTAGCTGATAACAGTAAATCATATTCATTTTAATTTTAGTATTTTGGAAAAAACGATGTTGTCTTTAAACTCCAACCAAAAGAATGATTGTAGTAATAAAAACTTCAGGTCAAGCTAATAGAGAAATTTACATGAAGGCAGTGAAGGAAGTATTTAAAACTTTGTACATATGAGATAAATTCTTAAGAGTCACTATATGTAATAGTATGATAGAAATAGTTGTTTTAAACAGTCTTATTTAGATAAGTAGACTGTAATGTAGATGCCTTGCCAAATTTCTGATGCACAAAATTCATCACTTTTTAATTCATTTAAATTATCAAGGCATCAATGTTTTGTGATGCAAATTCATATTCATACTAATGCAATCTTAGTAATACATTAACATTTAGAGAAGTGATAGGTATTGACTACCTATTGAGTTGAACAATGGTATATTTTACTCTCTACCAAATGTCCACTTTTGTAAACTAACTGTGGAACTTAGGATAAAATTACTATGAATCTCCTGAGCCATTCCTATTGTTATATGCCTGTATGTTATATGCAATGTGTTATATGTCTTCTTCCCTGTGTAACCAGCAGATAGATAATCTTATCAATTAATAATACCAATGTAATCAATGCAGTGGACTATCATAAATTATTTTGTCAGAATTATGGTATCTTTATTTTTCTAAAATGTTTAAATACAAAGATGGAAGAAAAATAGTAGTAAAAAAGATAAAAATAGTCTACAGCATGGTGTAATTTATGTCCTTTTGATGATCAATCTTCGTGTATATGGTATTCCGACAGGAATTCCAACCACCTTCACAACAAATGAGTATGTTAATGATGGGTGAATAATGTCCCCTTACATCATGAGAGACCTATAAGTCAGTTCTCAAAGAATTATGTTTTATTTGTTGAAAAAGACCTATTTCTTTCTACCCAGGAGATAAACCCTCTTATGTAAACTGTCATTTTTTGAATGCATGCTCTAATTCTATTGAGTTGCATTGTGTTTCTGAGCTACTCTTTTGAATAATAGATTACTTGTGTTTGAAAATATTGATAGCATACAAGGATAGAAGTAACTTTTATGTATGCCATTCTTGTTCTGTAATGTCCTGTTTGTAAAATTTAAAACATGTTAAAATTTCAAAATAAAAGGGCAAATAATTTCAAAGGCAAGAATTGAACAGATTTACAAAAACAACCACTCAACATATCAGTTCCTAGAGTGTATTTAGCTTCAGTGATGTTAAGAGGTAGCATGGCCAAAGGCTGAGTTGTGTATGTCCTGTCAGTAGGATTCACACATTTATCTTGACAGCCTCAGTCTGCTACTGCTGGATTCTTTGTTCTTTTTTTGGTCGAACAGATTAGGACAGCAAGACATGTAGGCTGGTACAACATCAGGAACAAAGATACTTCCGTTGCCTTTAGCAACTCAATTATTTTTGTCAGCTGAAATGGAAGTTCTGGAAGTCAGAGTTTGGTGGTTATCCACATTCTACATTGTTGCTACAACTTGTTAAAAATAGAACACCTGTAGACACCAAGACATTGAATGGAACTATTTAAAAGTATGTTCCATTTCACCACTACCTTTTGCATTTTCTGTTAGTAACTCCTAGTTTCTTCCAGTTTTCCATCATCAACAATCAGTGCTATATCCTTGGAGGAAATACCCAACAATCTGTCAAGACATATGTATTATTAGTGTTAAGGTTTCTTAAATAGACCATACACACACACACACACACACACGATCAACACTCACACTCTTGAAGAGGCCTTTTTACTGGTCACAGAACATTTTCTCCTCACTGCATCCCAGAGAAGTAGACAGGATACTGTATCTAATCCTCATAGTGATAGTGGAATTAAAAACCCTGAAGTTCTGTACAAAGCCTCAGTGTTGTTTCTCCCTATTACAAATGCTGAAATAAAATCTATTAGAAGTTAAATTTTCAAAACTCAAAGTATGGCAGGGAGTGTCTGAGCTACTTAAAATCAGTATTTTTGACTCCTAGTCCTTAAACTGTCTTCCTACAGAGAATTAAGTGTGTAAAGTCTGGACTGCCCCCTCCACTTTTGTGCAAAGTCTGAAATAGGTAAAAAGCACACCTACCAATTTATTTCCATAGTACTTTACTCAAAGAACTTTTAGGAAAGCAATGCTGTAAAATGGTACATGTTACTAAGAATGTATAGTGTGCTAGTCTCCTAAGACTATTTGAATATTCATGTCTAATTTGGGAATAAAGGATTTCTTTGCCCAAAAACAGTATTTTGATTAATTAAATGCAATTATTCAATTAAATGAATGCTTAGTGGAAGGCTTATCATGAAAATTGTAGTTCCAGGTAATGTTGAAGACTCAGCAGGGGGAGCACACCACATGCTGGGGATCATAGTTCTTACTCAAACTCTTGAAGTTTCATCGGGTAGAACTTTGATAGCCTCTAACTGCACATTCCCATGTAGTCCTGGCTAAAGCATATGAGAGACTAGAGTATCTGTCCTGCAGCCCTAGTTACATAAAACCACTAGGATTTTAACTGGTTGCTTCCATCTTTTTAGGTTTTCTGTATCTTTTGCTTGTATATTATCTAATATATCTAGTCATACTTTGCTTTAAAAATGACTATAATCACTTAATATTCCATGACTGAATATGGCAAATTATTATTCTATTATTAATTGGTAGGAGTATATGCTTCTCAGATATTACACATCATAATCACATGTAGTAAAGTAAGTCTTTAATGCACGATTGTTTCCCAAAATCACATAAGCCTGGCATTTTACAGACAATCACAGCTATTTATTAATAATGAACACATGAATAAATAAATGAGTAAGGGAACAAACAATGATTGAATGGCAGGGCTAATCATAAAGCTCCAGCTCAAATGACAAATGAGATAGAGGTCCTAATGGAAAAAAATACATGTACTGGAAATATGACAGAATATTTCACAACCCACTTGTTGTTATGTAAGGGGAAGCTAATATATTAGCAGAACCTGTTTTCATCTCTTCTTTGATAGAGGCTGAATCTATATATTGGAAAAACTTTAGCAAACATGAAAGCATTCTGTTATATATGATAGGAGAAAATAATAGTGATAAAAATGATTATTGCAACATCTACAGAACCTAAAATTTCAACCAGACCTGACCCGATCCCCAATTCCAGATATCCAATTGATGACTGGTCATCTCCAATATCCCATAGGAAATAAGCAAAAGGTTTCGTGTGTCAGAATTAGATCTTAACATAAGGATTTATATTAACATAATTTGTTCAGGGAAAAAAAAAGTACCAGAAAAAGATGGGGACTAAGAAAGGGTGGTATATCAAGTAAAGTAGAATACAGGAGTAACTTTGGTTTAATCCTGAGGGAGCTCTAGAGCCCTTGAAGGCCACATCTCAGAGTTGCTCTGCTTAGGTGCAGGGTGGCTGGAGTCTGTATCCTCCTGGATCTGTCAGTCATTGGGTGAAGCCTGCCTCAAGACAAATGTGAATCTCAAGACAAATGTGAACCTCCATAAGTGCCAACAAGCAGGCTCCCATAGCCAGAGGGGTTCAGTGCTCACTGTTGGGAATCAGTGTAATAAAGAATGTAACATTACACCAGAAACTAATGATGTACTACACGTTGATTAATTGAATTTCAGTTTATTTTTTTAAGATTTTATTTATTTATTTGACAGAGACCACAAGTAGGCAGAGCAGTAGGCAGAGGGAGAGGGAGAAGCAGGCTCCCAGCTGAGCAGAGAGCCTGAGGCAGGGCTTGATTCCAAGACCCTGGGATCGAGCCCCGCATCGGGCTCCCTGCTCTACAGGAAGCCTGCTTCTCTCTCTCCCACTCCCCCTGCTTGTGTTCCCTCTCTCGCTGTGTCTCTCTCTGTCAAATAAATAAATAAAATCTTTAAAAAAAAAATCATTTCAGTTTATTTTTCCAATTATACCCAAATGCAGACACTTCTCTTTCCCTTTCATACTCTGTTAATTTAGCTCCTCCTGTCCTCTTGCCTATACACAGTAAAGCCCTAAAGTTACCTATTGGCTGTCTCTCCCCTGTTCTTCATACCACAGCCAGCTTTGCATTTTTCAACCAGAAGTGTGAACAGGTGACTTATCCATGAAAATTATTATTCATTCCTCTCACCACCGAAGGGGTTTTGTTTGTCCAGTTTCCTAGAAAGACTTCAATGTCTATTATGACTAAGCACTGACGTAACATGCTCTTTCCTCAAAATCCTGGAAATTGTGCAATAATGAATCAATCTTCATGCTGATTGAGGTCTTCCTATTTTACAACTGTTATCTTCCTCCCTCTAATGGCCTCACTTCATCCTGACTGACTTGTGCACTATCCTAGGTATAGTTTAGGAAGCTGTTCAATGAACATGCTCTGTGAAGACTGCTCTGAACACTCTTTCCCTCCACTTCCTCCCCTCCCCACCATACACTAGGGTTAAGTACTTAGAAGTATAGTTAAATTTTTATTTTTTAAACTTCTATTTTTGCATTTAATAACTTGAACAATGCTTCTCAAGTAGGGGTGATTTTTGTCCCTAGAGGACATTTGCCAGTTCCTGGAGAAATTTTTGGTTGTCACAACTGGGAGGGGGGTGGAGATAGGAGAATCTAATGGATAGATGCTAGTATTGCTTCTAAATATTCTGCAAGGCACAGGACAGACCTCACCACAAAGGATTTTCTGGCCCCAAATGCCAATAGTGTTGAGGCTGAAAACTATGGCCTGAAATGACATTATGTACCTATAGATGTTCTGCTTACTCTCTAGGTTTCCTTAGAAAGAGCTATGGCTTGCTCATCTTTGAGTGCCTAGTACCTAATATAATTCCTGGATCATGATTTCCATACTGGGAGAGGTTAGTACAATTTATGACACTAAACCTAACATATGAGAAAATCACATTAGTAGAGAAATATGTAATATCCACAACCCTACACAATGACTTTTTCCCCCAAATTTTTGGCTTCAAAGTTGTTGATTTGGACAAATTCAGAACCTAACTTTTAATCTGCTTGTCTTATATTCAATTGATCTAAGATAATTCTTCCTTATATTAATATTTTGATTATGCTATTGGAAATATATACATATTTGTAATTCTGATTGGCTTTCCAATAAATAGAATCAGGAATCAACTATATTTGCTGCCTATTTTTGCAAATGTGGAACTCAGGTGGCGCTAGAATAGGTACATCTCTTCATGGGGTGGCTGTCCTGCCAGTGGGGGTATAAAACAGCTGTGACTTTCATCAGATGACTTTCACAATGAAAAAAAAAAGTCCCCTAAATGTGTCATCTCTACAACTGCTTTATCTTCAAAGATAAATATATTTCTTTTACAAATATTTTAAAGGACCAACTATACATATTCTACAATAATTTTCTTTAGCTTTTCCTGAACCTAAGATAAATGTATATCTAGTTTGAGGAAGTTACAAAATTTGTAACGGAAACCGTTCATTTATTATAAGAGATATGAAACTGCAAAACTGAATTGACATAAATAGAAAAAAATCAGTTATTTTATTAGAACAGTACAAGATTATAACCTAATTCCAGTGAACACATATATACTACATATATATTCAAACATAGATTTGGCAAGAGAATCAATGTAGATAATCAACCTGGTTTCAGACAAATCAAAGGTTGGAATTTAAATGTATTAAGGACCATCCTGAGAATTAATTTACCTAACAGAAATCTTTAACTTCTGAATTTATGTCTACTAAAGAAAGGAAAGGATATAGTATTGAATCAGACCTAATTGTTTTTTTTTTTCCTTAGCATGAGAGTTATTACACAAAGTGTTTATTATCCTGCATTCAGATTTGAGACCTCATCCCAAACTTTAGGACATAAGACAGGAATACCTTCCTTCTTTCCACCACAACATAACCTGGGTTCACAATTATTAAGCAAATGAGAGAAATTTCATAATTTGCTCAGTCCCTAATTACTTTAATATTTAAATTCTGGCCTTATGGAAAGTCTCAGGTGGTGCAGTCAAATTTATATTAAAATGCAAATGCAAAATTAAATAACTGAAGTTATTTAAATAATGCGTAGTCTCTTTCATACCTGCCTCAGTATAGATTGTAAAGACAAAGATAATTTATCCTAGAAAATTGTGGGACTTTTTGTTAACAATGCTGTTCTCATACAGAAATTAATCATGTCTTTCTTCACCTCTCTTAATTTTGAACTACTTCATAATTTTCTTTTTTCATGACAGCTCAAATGAATTTAAATTTTCTCTGTAAATAACCAGCCAGGATGAAATTAATTATGCAATTTTCATTTAAAACCACACAAATTATGAATGTATGCAGATAAGCTATTGCAAAGCATATGTATTTATCCAAAATAAGAAATATTGGTGATATAAGGGCTATGTGCATATGTATCACATTAATATAATGGCCTCAATTTTCTCATAATAAACAGCTAATTTCCTCCTCTATAGATTAAGACCACTTCAAAATTGAGGCATATAAAATACATTGCCATTTTTGTCAGTGGGATGATTGGATATCCCACTAATAAAAAGAAAGAATTTTGCTGAAAGGAAGATAGCTGAGAATGTTTATTTTAAAAAATAATTTTAGTATATCCAGATAAGTTGGGAATATGCTTACAATTCACTTTGGAGAAAAGAATGAATTTTCTTACAGTATTTTTAGCATTAGATTTTGTCTGAAAGAAACTTTTATTTTTCAAGAAATAACTGTGAAAATCTATAATCCCATAGAGCTTTTAAAAAATGGGTAGTTTCCTTCATTTATCAGAACCTGTGGCCTCAGCAAATACGGCAAAAATTACTTAGTAAATTACAGGAGTATTGAGCTGTCTATCTTTTTCTTCAGAGAAGGCACTGGCTTTTAGATTTTTTTTTCTTTTAAGTATCTGCCATTTCATGAAAATAAGTTATATATGCCCAGCCTTCTCCCATGAGCCAAAAAGATAAGAATAGCATCTCTGGTGTCACTGATGTCAGTCACACATACTAGACTGTGGGATTGTGCTTGGAAGGACAGATTTTCCGTATGGTGACTAAATAACCTTTTCCTTTTGGTTAACATTCATGGGCAAACAGAATGAGGTAGCTAAATCCTTGATCACCGAATTGATAATCATAGCTCTACAACTGGAAGAAGTAGTAATGGGGGAGGGGGTAAGACACTTAACTCTGTTTAAAATGTACCTTAGGAATTGTTCTTTTTTGGGAGGGCAATTCTCAGCTAGGAAGACAGATATGAATGAAAAAAACCCAGGTCTCCTCTCTCACATGAAGATTGTTAAATAGTTGGTATCTTTTGATAAAACAGTGACCCAAAGAAAAAGATTTTCTCGGGGGCACCTGGGTGGCTCAGTCGTTAAGCGTCTGCCTTCGGCTCAGGTCATGATCTCAGGGTCCTGGGATCGAGCCCCACGTCGGGCTCCCTGCTCGGCGGGAAGCCTGCTTCTCCCTCTCCCACTCCCACTGCTTGTGTTCCCTCTCTCGCTGTCTCTCTCTGTGTGTCAAATAAATAAATAAATAAAATCTAAAAAAAAAAAAAAAAGATTTTCTCAGGTCTCATTAAAGTGTTGAAGTTTCATCTATATGGACTGTAACTAAACTGACCTAAATCATCTATGTGGTCTTAGTAACACAAAAATATGGCTCTATGACTTGATTTTGCACACAAAACCTATCAGGCCTCTATAATGCGCACCGAGGAAAACTCAGAATTGTTCTCTGCCTCTTACCTGCCCTTTTTCCTGTACCTTCTAAATCCCCAAGGACAGGTCTGAGCCCTAGTGTCTGCTTTAAGCTGCTTTGCGAAGTTTAAAAGAGATATGTTGCTGAACCCATGTGGGGGTGATCCTGTACTTTTTGGCTCTCCTTCCATGAACTGGTGTTACAATTCTGTAATAGAACTAAGGCAATATCCAATCCTTGGCCATCCTGAGAAGATCCAGTGGATAAAACTGTCTGAATCGGAGTGAACTGGGTTTATTATACCAGCTTAGCTATTCACAAGCTTTAAGTGACCTTGGATATGCTATCAATAACTCGTAGTTTCAGCATCCACACTTATAAAATAGGGAGATAATGGCACTTTTTGTTGTAATTAGATGGGATACTTTGTCTAAAGTGTCTGGCATAAAGAAGGTTCATAACTAATGTTAGGTTTTCTCTCCATCAGATTGTTTTTTTTTTTCCCCCTTTTCTCCATAATTGAGAAATGTTACTAATAATATAACAGCCCAGGAACATTATGAGTTAAGTAGTTGTTTTCTTTTTGGTTGATTCACGTTGGACTTTACCACTGTTACCTACAACATTTCTCTGACAACAAGCATTGCATTCTAAACAATACCCTACAGACATCTGGAACATAATCTGTAAATCAATGATTTCTTCTTTTGCCTATTTTCTGGTATATGTTGCTAGTGGAAGCAAGAAGTACCTGTATGAAATATTTTTCTGTTATTAGAAATGGAGTAATTAAAATGAGTCTATTATCACGGTACACACAATGTTTTACAATAACACAAAAGAAGCCAAGATGATACTATTCTAGTCAATAACAAATGGAAGGGGTGGACGAAGAATGTCATTATCATCAGGGCTATATGATAATTTGTGCTTCTAAGGCCATAGCATCCTTCACCCTGCCTTCCAAATTGCATTGTCTCCTTTGTTTAAGAAGAAAAGAGAGGCTCCAGCTTGACTGTGACTCATTCTTCCCCCGTAACAGAAAGAGATTCCTGCTATTCAGGGGACTCTCAGGGCTCATCACACACCAGGAGGAACAGCAGTGGTCAATAATTAGCTCCTCTTTCCCATTCAGCTATCATATTGTCTACCCCACTTCGTCCTTTCATTCTTGCTGCAAACAGAAGCACTAGATGGAATTTTTTCCTTCCTAAATGAGTATTTATGAAGATCAACGCCTAAAATTAAACTAGTTAAATAAAGCTAAATATCTCTTAACTTGCAGATGAATATTGTAAAAGAAAAAAGGGACATATACATGCCCATGTAAATTGAAAATACCTTGTACCATCTCTTTTTTCCTTTTCTGCTTCTTGCCTAAAATTTGACAACTGCAAGACAGAGAAGGAATGTCTACTGTGATGTAAGGACTTTGCAAACATAGAACGAAGGCAAGCCTGAACTCAGACAAGAGTTCAGAAAGAGCTGAACTCTGCAGGTGTCATCCCTGCTTGCCTAATTCTAGTTGTATAACTACCTAAGCCACTGAGGACAAACACCCTCATAACTTTCCCTGCTGATGCTGAGACATTGTGCTGAGCCGAGTTTCTTGCTTTTGAGGAATTTGAGGCCCAGCCTGCTCGGAATATTTTGTTGTACCATACACCAGCACAAAAAAGAAACTATATGAAATTATTTACCAAAGATTTTCCAGCAGGCTAACATCTAGTGTGTTTGCAGATCAGCACGCAAGGTTGGGCAAAGACTGAGGCTGTACTTCTCAAGAATGAGAGAAAAACAGTCACATAGCATGAGCTGTGAAAAAGCACATCTCTGTCAAATATCTCATACATTCATACTCGGCAATTCTAGATACAATCATGTAACTCAACACCATCATGTCGAAACTGATTTTCACTCACATGTAAGAAATACTTTAGTAATTACTTGTTGAAATGAGGAGTAGCAGAATGTCTGAAATGAAGACGTTAGCTTTTACTGCACCTAAATAAACTGGCTCCCACCCAAGAAACTTCTTGACATACACTTCAAGTCCCTGTATCTCCATGTCCAAAGCCCCTCAGGATTACCAGGGGGGTTTTAATGCCATTACCTTGTTTTTGTTTCTTCCTCAAGACAAAGCCTGAGAGAACCATGGAGTGCAGGTAGCTTATTTTGGGAATTGATCCCAGGAAACAGGATTTGAGGCTGGGAGTAGAAAAGGAAGTGAAGGGAAAGTCAGTTATGGGGTGCATTATGAAGCTGACCCCCTCTGTGCCCTGTCCCCTGAAGCCACCTAAGAAAGTACGTAAGTATGCTCTGGTTCACATCCACTGGACAGTGTTAATGTCCTTTCACATTCAGGTCGGTTCTTATATCAAAGTAGCTGTTAAGTTTCCAACAAGTGTGCCAAATAGTGATGTCCCAGAAGCCTGGGGCAGAAAGTGAGAGAGATTCCGGGTAACTGCAATGATGAGCTGCTCTCAGTTTAGGCCTGTGCCCGTGACTAGAGTTCAGACTAATGACCAGAGTTCAGAATTCAAAGTTAGGCTAAGAGCATATAAAAAGGAGCATGACACTTCCACTCCCAGCACCATTCAGAGAAATTAATATCCTATAAAAAGTCCAGCCTTCACACCGTCAAAAAGTTGGTGACCAGCTATTGTGCTGAAG
Source organism: Neomonachus schauinslandi (assembly GCF_002201575.2). NCBI lineage: Eukaryota > Metazoa > Chordata > Mammalia > Carnivora > Phocidae > Neomonachus > Neomonachus schauinslandi. The sequence goes on from NC_058416.1 coordinate 10,934,805, forward strand.
CTCAGCAGGGTGTATAATTATGAGTATGGGGAAAATCGTTCTGTAAGTGCATCTCTGGCATTGATGGTGAAGGGAGCAATAATATTTTCATCCCTCGATCAGGTCCCCATATTCTAGTTACTGGGAACACAGAGCCATACATCTATTGTGGAATAGTGCATATACTGCCTTGTGTAGGGTATTTTCTGGGACTGTCGTCCTATCCAAACATGTAATAAACTACTCAGCTGGCTACTTCAAAGAGATGTGTTCTGGTAAGATCACTGAATGCCATTGTCTTGAATTGAACATTGCACCTCTCATAATTTCCAGTGAGCCCCTGGGTTTTAGGCAATATTATGAAGAATATCTTATGGTAAATTAGAAACCCTATTACCATATGGATAGTGGTGTTTGCAGGTCCATTATGCAAAAACTGTCCTGGCTGACAGGAGAGAGTAGCTGACCTCCATTGGAAGACTCCTATCTGTTTCAACACTTTCTCTTTAGTGGCAAATATTGTCTGGTTGTTATGAAAATGAGATAGATCGCCCCTCTTTGTGCCCATTCCCGTAGATCTATGTACTTTGTATCTTTCCTAAACATCGTTGGCTTCAGTCTCCTAATCTTGCTTCTTCTAGGCCCCTAACTAAACATCCAAACCTCTTGTTCAAGAATCCATGTATATTTGCACATCAGGTAACCTTCCATATAAGGTAAATAACCAAGCACACTGCTAACTGCTCTGCTCAGTGTGAAGATTTTCCTTGACCATTGCCCTCAAAACCATCCTTGGTAGGCCTGTTGGGTAGTGAAATAAATATAATACACAGTCACTGTCTTGTAGCATGTTAACCCAATGAATTTGTGAACAAGGCCATTCTCTTTATGAGGTTCTTATGGAGAAGACCCTAAAAGGCCACATATATAAATGAAGAATAAAGCATTGATGTAACAATGGGGAGGTGACAAAGGAATCTAAGTCACCTATTCATTCAACATATCTTTGCCTTCTCGACCATCCCAGGCCAGATCTACAATGCATTATTTTCTATGCACAAGAGATTGCTACTGTGGCTGCCCAAGCCTGCCTGATGGATCTTGGAATACTTAGGTCAGAATGGGCTGCTCTGATTGCATAGTGAGTTAGCAACTCCTCAGGAGCTTCCCAAGTATAATATGAAACTGGGATCCATACATGGTGGGAAGGGAGAGATCAAAGAGGCAGGCCACTCCAGATTGGTAGGTGGCAGGTTTAATGAGCAAGGGAACTTGTGTAAGAGGCTTGTCTTGGGTGACTGGCTGTAAGACCAGTAGATCTCCATACCCACCAGAATCCTGAATTTATAGAGACCTTACCTGGGTTTGATCCTGTATACTCTCCAGGTAGTCTCAACACCACATCTCTATCTCAAGTCTGTATTCTTGGAGCAGCTTCTGGGAGTGGGGAAGGCAAGGAGAACACACATTCCAAGAATGAGGGAGGGCATGAGAGTGGCCTCCAATTGCCCCAGTCTAGCTTGTAGGTCAACTAGCAGTCACATCTTCTCAGTGACCTCCCCCTATACATCGTCACTTGTTTCAGGGTCAGGTGTTCAGCCCTAATAGGACCAGTGCCACACCAACAGCTATCTTTAAGTATTTTTCTTCTGGAGGATGCAAGATCTGACTTCAGTTCCTGAGAAGTCTGCTCTGTGACTCTCTTGGCTTACTAGGGATACCACATGGTACTTTATCTGCTCAGATACCTCCAGCGGTGTCAGATCTATGGAGTCATGTGACATGAGTGCAAAGAGCTTATACTGCAACTTAGAAATGCTGGAGATCACTCTTTTTGCCCAGGGACTTCTGAGTCACCTGATAAATTCACTGGAATAATATTCTATATATAACATATGCCACCTCCAGAATCCAAAGAGGCCCAGCAAGCTTAAAGTAAGGTGTCACAAATGTGCAAGAAATGGCCCTGTACCTCAGAGAGATATAGGCATGACTCATACCATCAGAGCCTAAAAGTTGTTCTTGGTGTGGCAGATCCTTTAGTCTTATTTCCCACCCTTTGGAGTGCATGTGTCTTACTAAGGTACCCAGAATACTGTTTCCTGAATAGTGTGATTGCAAAGAGCATGACTGTATTAATATAGTGACCAATGTAATGTTCTGTAGGAAAAAAGGGTGGTAAACCACCTTGCAGGCTATATTGTAACAGAGTACAGAAAAGGAAACACAACTCTGGGGGAAGACAGAAAATGTGTACTGTTGCCTTTTTCACATTAGGAAACTTTATTAAAGTATAAAATATAGAAAAGTAAATAAATCCAAAGTTTTCACATTGCTAAGTTTTCAGTGGACACATGCTTATCACCAGCAGTATGGCAAAATTGAACATTATCAGTGGTTTTCCAGTGATTACCTGCTCCACTACCCTGGTATCTAACACCATAGACTGGTTTTGCTTTTTTCAGTACTTGTTTGTATCTGTCTTCTTTTGTTTAATATTCTTTGTGAGATCGTCCATATTATTCTATGTAGTTGTAAATTCCCACTGCTTTAAAGGATTCCACTTATGAATATTAGTTTATTCATCCAATTGTTTATGCACATTTGGATCTTCAATATGACATGGTTATAGTGCTTTTAAAAGAAACATGTACATGAATTTTAAATATCTGATTTTTTTTTCTCTTGTATATACCTAGGAGATATATCATTAGGTGATAAGATTTGCAAATGTATAGCTTTAGTTGATATTGCTAAGCCATTCTCAGTTGTGGGGCCCCAGTTTATACCTAATATATATAAAGCATTCCTTTTGATGTACATCCTTCCAACACCACTGTCTTTCTTTTTTCACTTTTGGTAATGTTGATGGGTGTTTCGAGGTATCACATTGTGTGATTTTAATTTGTATTTCCTTGATAACTAATGACTTTAAGCACGTTTGTATTTATTACCAATTGGATACCCTATTTTGTGAAGAACTTGCCCAATTAGTGTTGCCCATTTTTCAAATGGGTTGGCTGCATTTTTATTAATACATAGTTCTTTTTGTATTTGAATATGAATACTTTGTTGGCTGGGATTATTGCAACTATTATCTCTATGGGTCTTGACTTTTTAACTCTCTCCTTGATGTCTCTTTGTGGCAGTTCCTAACTTTGATCAATAGCCACATACCCAGTGCCAGAGGCTGTGTTATTTGCATATCAATACCATATGTGAAATACCAGCTGCAATTGAAGTACCGTCTGTTTAAGTTTATGATATTCCACAATTATCTGGCACAATTTTAGTTTTTCACTGCCCAGACTGAGAACTAAATGTGGATTTTTAGAGCATACTACCATCACATCCTTTAATTTTTTTTTTTTTTGATGGTGGCATTAGCCTGTTTAATTCATCCTGGTATGAGTTTGCTTGTGTGATGGAAGGAAAGAAGGATTTCAGGAAATTCCAATTGGCCTTCCCCCATCTTAATAGCTCTTAATTCACAAGTAAGAGTTAATGGAGTTCTTTTGCTATAATCTATACAGTCCAATTATACAATGAAAAATACTTACATGATGAGTACCTGGACATTTTGGAGTGTCTGAGAGAGATGTGTGCCAAAATACCATTCAACATCTGGCTGCCATGTACTTTCACTCTAACCATCATGAAGTCTTGGTTCTGCTTGTATCTGAATCCATTCAGACATGGTACCCAACAGCTTTTGGTTCCTTCAATTAAAGCATTTGGGCTCTGATAATTGACTTAGATCTAGAAATGATTAATGGATCATTATTTACCCTTGTTGTGACTGACCTCCACATTTTGCTATCCATTGCCTCTCTTTTCTGATTGCGTCAATGATATCCAAGCTGGTTTGCCCCCTATCTAATCCCTAAGATCATTAATCTATTAGTCATTGCCCAAAATCCCTGCAGGTCAAAAAAACCCTGGTTGTCTCTCCAGTCTTGCTGCCTTCACCTTGCCTTGGTCAGTTAATTACCACCACTGGGCCTCTGCAGATCTAAAAAATCCTATTACACACAGCAACGATACAGAGCCTAGTTCCACAACAACCTTCTCTGCTATCAACTCTGGCATAAAGAAGGCAGTTATTACTTCCTAAAGGTGTGCTATATAACTTACCCAATAACCTGCTTTACTTACAGCTTTAACAACAGGAAGTGGCCTTATGTCACTCCTGAGAGAACATAGGGGATAGGTATCCTGGTCTCACATATTAAATCTTCTAACATCCCCACATCAACATCTGTGAGGCTTCTTTTATCTTTTACATTCTCTACTATTCACTGTGGCTCCCACTGTGTCCATCACAAAATTATCCCGGCAGCATATAAGGAATAGTTCCAGGTATTATTGACCAAATGTTCAATCTCAGATCCTAAGAGTAGACAGCCATGTCAATAAATTCTCCCTTATCTGTCCTATAATCTCCCTTTCTGGTCCAATACATTCAAGATTTACTGTAAACATATAATCCACCTGTTTCAAGATCTGAAAACTCTTTGGTAAATAGGTGGTGTCTTCTCAGAGAAAGAACTTACTAGCTTGGGCTTTGTTGAGACAAACCCAAGTTATTCACCTGGAAATGATAATAATAAAATGAGAAAGATGAGGACAAGTTTTAGGAGCCGTTGGAAAGCACCCATCTCATGAAGGGGAGGGTTCAAGATAATCCAAGGGTTCAGGTTTATTCACCCAAATATCCCTTTCCCAAACTTAGCATCCCATTCTTCAGATCAAAGTCAAAGTCCTGACTTTGGCAAAGGACACCTGCTGAGGTGGAACATTCAGTTTTTCTGTAGCTTGGAAGCTATTAGCAGGTAGCTGATCTGTTGAATTTATAATTACTATTTCCCCATTTCCTTCAAGTACCCCCACTGACAACTAAACCAATGCTTCACTTTCCATCTCTACCTATCAAGTTCACCACCAGTTAAATGATAATTGTGAAATAATTACACATCAGGGGTTACATCTTCACACCTACCGGTAGTAATAGGGTCATTATTGAGCTTGATACCAATCAATCAGAGGACGAGTTCTAAAGTTCCCTCCAGAAGGTATCCTTTCTAGAGCCAGATTTATAACCAGTTCTCTTAATCTGGGTTACCCCAAAAGCAGAGCCTGAGAAAATATCTTGAATGCAAGGATTTTAAGTTTGGAAGTAATCCCAAGCAAAGGAAAACAGTTGTAAAGAGCAAAACAAAGAAGGTGGGACAGTTAATACAAAGATGAAATGTTGACCTGATCACCACTGTGGACAAATGGATTATATCTTGCTGACAGCTTTCTAAAGAGTCTTGTAGAATACACCTCAGAGCTCGCCACCATAAAGAAAGATTTAGAAGAGCATTTATTAATCATATAACTAGATAACCCCCTTCAGCAAGAGTTACCTCAAAGACGTTAATTCACTTATACTTCCATTTTGTGCAAGGTCATGATAACCGAGAGAGTACCTGCAGAGGTGTTCTGAGCGGCATCTGTGGTATATACTGAAGTAGGAGGCTGCCAGTGTACAACTGCAGTTGGTTGGTTTTGGCAGCAATATTGTGAGTAAAATGGTGGGCTGAGAAAATATATGGTATACAGATGTTACAATTTCGATTTCAAGTTTTGTTTGATTCTCTGGTCTTAATTGCTGACTTTTGCTCTTTTTTTCTTTTTGATTTATATGTTCTAAAGACCTTGTAGATGTATTTATAGAATTATTTTTCACAAAAATATAGGGATGCCTGGGTAGCTCGGTCGGTTGAGCATCCAACTCTTGGTTTTGGCTCAGGTCATAATTGTAAGATCTAGTCCCTCCTGAGTTCCATGCTCAGTGGAGACTGCTTGAGATTCTCTCCTTCTCCCTCTGCCCTTCTCCCTCTTCATTGTCTCTCTCTCTCAAATCATAAAAAAATATATATATATAGGGGCACCCAGGTGGCTCAGTTGAGCAGACTCTTGGTTTCTGCTCAGGTCTTGATCTTATGGGTGGTAAGATTGAGCCCTGCCTCAAGCTCCAGCTAAGGGGGGAGTCTGCTGGAAGATTCTCTCCCTCTGCCCCTTCCTCCACTTTTGTACGTGGGTGCACTCTCCCTCTCTCTCTCTCAAATAAATCTTTTAAAAAACATTATAAATTGTGTGTTAGTCAAGGTATGGTTAGAGTGACACATGAGTGATACAAAATAAGTTTATTATAAAAATTAGACTTATTTTAGGGAGCTGGTAAAAAGTCACAAGTCCTGGGGTGCCTAGGTGTCTCAGTCGTTTAAGCGTCTGCCTTCGGGTCAGGTCATGATCCCAGGGTCCTGGGATCAAGCTCCGTGTTGGGTTCCCTGCTCAATGGGGAGCCTGCTTCTCCCTCCCTCTCTGCCTGCTGCTCCCCTACTTGTGCTCTCCCTGTCAGATAAATATTTTTTTTAAAGTCACAAGTTCTCTCCATCTGGTCAGTCAGGCTGATGGCAGGGAAGGAGAATGAAATGTGATCTGGAGGGTTAATAAGGGCAAACTAGAACCTACAAGAATAAACTAGTACCCATGAGAAAAAAGTGGAAACCATGTTTCCTATCATCTCATCTGACATTCAGTAGAATAGTATTTTTCAACACAGAACTGTTCACATGCATGGCTCAGTGCCCAGAGGATCCAAAAGAGGACTAGTGTGCCTATATGTACCTCATGCCAACAAGATGATGAAGCCAACCCACAACAATTTGTAGGTGTCACTTTACTTAGTGCCTAGCTCCAAACTTTATATAAAATGGCTTTTCCTTCTTTTCTTTCAAATCTTATGAAAATTTCTTTCATGGATCATAGAGGAAATCAAATGCATGGTAAAGTATTACCAGCTTAACTATATTGACCTATAATATAGCCATCACAGTCTACTTCTTGTCAACTTGGCACTTCCTTCAATCCTTATGAATTTCCAGAGAAGACAATAACACAATCACGCTTGCACCTAATGGGATTCAACTATCCCTGATAGAGCTGAGAGAAAATATAATCTGTCCCCTCAAAGAGGATGCACAGTTCCTTAATCCATTTTTGGGTGATGTGCATTCCTTTCCTAGCCAAATCACACTTGTCCTTTGATATACTGTAATTTAAATACAAAGATAGAAGGTTTACTATTAACACATCTTCTGAATTCCAGACATTCTTCTTACTGATGTTATACAGTAGCAAACCAATTTCCCTTTGAAATCAGAATTGATCACCCTAGCCAGCACACTAACACTTTTGTTTTCCCGTTGATTCACTGTCATGAGAAAACCAAAGTGGCCAGGTGGAAGTCTCAACTTACAGTTTAATGGAATCATTGTCTTGCTTTTGATAGAAGCATTTTCCCCTTGGAAATTAAGATTACCAGACCAGTAAAAGCAAAAGTCATGAGAATAGGAAACAAACACCTCACTAGTTGGTCACTAGAAAAGTAATGAAAGAATCCATTTTCATTTTCACCTCATTGGTTCCCTAGATCTTTTAATCCTGGCTGCAGGACAAACAACATATTTTAATCACTGATTCAGAACATAAACTGCATCTTGGAACTCGTCATACTACCCTTCAGGAGGTGGACACATAGTTGGTAAAAGAACTAAATCTTTAAAAGTCTGTTTCACAGTTCTATCAGGCCAGTTGCTTCAGAATTATGGATAACATAAGTAGTGATTTCCAAGAGAAAGAACCTATTGCCACACTCTTTCTGCTCTAAAATGAATTCCTTGTCAGAGGTAATCCGAGTAGAATACCACTGTGGTAAATACGGCATTTTGTAATCCCACAGATGCTTTTAACAGAAGCATTGTGGGCAGGGTAGATAAATCCATAAAGCCACCCCATAGTTTGATTCTTATAGGACTTCTAAAGTATAACAAGAAGGCAAACTAGCCAATATTATTCCCTTCCTTAGTTTGGTGACAGAGCATGGAATTAGGGGAAATATATAACATTTTTATGTCAGCATATTATAAAAACATAGTAATGCTCCACAAATTATTGCTAATTTAAATATATATGGGTAGGTGGTTAGATACTTATTCATCTCGATTCAAAGAGATATGTCAAATAGGTCCACAGTACATTAGCTTGTTAAATATGTCCCCCATTATACAGATATGAAGAAAAAAATCTTATATTTTAGGAAAGCACCTACAGTTGTTAAACTACAGTATATGTATCATATAGTGTCAAATATTTCCATATGATTTCCAGTAAGAGAAATTTGCTATGAGTTATACCATGCTGTATTTTATGGCTTTTTCTTTTGCGATTGAATATTGCTCAGAGATGATACTTTCTCGACTCTCTACTTCAAATCACTACACTCTGTTGCTTTATCTACAAGTTTATCCAGGATGATACCAAGATGTAGCATTAGAAATGTCTTTCCTAGCTGTGTCAAGTTTGTATTCAAAATAAACTTTGTAAATTATCAAGCTAATTCCTTCCTCCTGAGGGATTTGTGGGATGTTAGAAAAATGTATGATATATTTTTGGAACCTTAAGAATTGTGAGCCACCATAAGAATAAAACTGTTAAATATTGTAAGGAGCACCAATTGGGTGGTACCAAATCACAATGTGGTTGCTATAATTTACTGAAATGACCATCTTTTGATACTTAGGAGGACTCTTGAGTTTCATGTTTTTGTTTCCTTCCTGCTAGAGCACTAAAAAAGGAGAATGCACAGGGGGCTGTGGTATTGGATGTGGAGAGCACATAGGCAAAGGATGTTTGTAGTATATAACAATTTTCAATTTTCTGCTCCTAAGCACAGGGTGTACATTAGAGGAACAATTGCTACCTGTGACCACTACTAATTATTTCAATAAAATATTTATAAACAATGGGGTCAAAATTAAGACATTAGCCAAATCATTGCTTCACTTGTACCACATGGGCTTTCCTGTTCTGGAACATTCTATAGCAAATCGTCGGGATTATGTGCTGGAGGGACAATTTTCCTACTGTATAGAGCTAGATTCCTCTTGAAACACAAGCAATAGCTGATCTGTGTCTTCAAAATCAAGAGCTAAGACCTCACACGGGTGTTCTTGACCTTCCACCATCTGGCTCATAACATTTTTACATTATATCATATTACTCTAATTTAAAACAACCATCATGTCAGACTAAATTTCCCCTATTACTTTAATATTTCTGAATTTACCTACACTTCTACTTTGTTCTCTTTATTTAGAATATTTTCCTTGAATGCTCACTCTTTAAAAAAGTTACATCATCAAATATCTATTTCCAATACCATCTCCTTCAAACTTTCTTGATCCTTTGTAATGGATTCTTCTAAGCTATCAAAAACACTCATCCTTTTTCTTCTTACTACATCTTAATTTTCTATGATATCTATATTAATAAAATGTAATTGATATTTAATTATGTGTTAACCTTAAAAATCAAACTACCAGTTATTTTACCAGCAAAAGATGGGTTTATTCAGGAATAGCAGAGAACTACAACCTAGGACAAGCAAACTATGGCAAAATCAAAGGCAAGTTTGGTGAACAAAGGAAAGGAATGTTCTTTTATAGAGAAAATAAGGGAGTTGGGAGGAGCTGTTATGAACCAGAAGTCCATTGGAGTAATATGAGGTGGAAGTATAGTGGCTTTTCACTGGCTGATTTGTGACTGTCTCCCATTGGCTGGGCTGTTGCTGGGGTAGGAGGAAATCTTCCTTCTACCTGCTGGGGTACTAAAGTAGTATTCACCTGCAAGGTCTATTTATTGCTATTGCAATTGACTGATAGGGCCTCAGCTAGCCTCTAAACTCCTTTCTAAATGAGATTTCCTTTTAATTCGCACATATGTAAATAAACCATAAATAAGCATATCTAAATGGTGTGACCTCATGAACTTTCTCTAAAAGTAAATACCAGAGTCTGTCAGTTCAATTGCCTGCATTGTACTATTAAAAATATAAGTTTTGAGGCAATGTGTACCATGCATATAAACGGTCATGACATGAATAAACTCTAGAATCTCCATTTTTAGTTTCATATTTGAGAATGTAAACCTGGAAACAAAGATTCTATTATTTTAGCTATGGGGATATTTTTATGAAATAGTGCTCTTCAGAGATTATTTTCTTTCTCCTACAAAAATCAAGACAATTCATAAACCCTCGCTGTCATTCTGATAGAAAAGAAAAACATTCATAGATATTATAAGGAAATTGAGAAAGACTATTTTAAAGTGAAGGGGAAAAATTCCAACCTCTTGGAGTGTTCACATGGTTATAAACAAGATAATAATGAAAGATACAGACATTTTGTTGACAAAGCGCTGTTGTTCATTATGAACTATAAATACTATACAAAAATTAAAATTGTTTTACAATAAAAATATCAATTTTTATAAAGGGAAGCAAAATGAAGAGGGGTTGCATCCAAGAGCACATTAAGATTTGAGTTAAGTAGAGCACCTGCACTGGAAAGAACTCCCCAAGGTGAATGCCTTTGGGGGTCCCTGGCAGCCAGCTGGCCAGCTGTCCCTGAAGACAACTTTGTGTGCCACAGACACCCATTTTCTCTCAAACTGCAGCAAGGTCACTGGCAAATCTGTCTCTGGGGAGGAATTTGGACGACTGCCCTCCACTAGACTTAAATTAGGATTGGAGTGGGGGAAAGATGGCGGAGGAGGAGGGGACTATATTCCAACCAGTCCCCAGAATTGAGCTAGATATCTACCAGACCACTCTGAACACCCACAAAATCAGCCTGAGATGTAAGAAGATCTGGATCTCAGCAAACAATATCACAGGATGGTTGGTTTCAAGGTATGGAGCAGGGAGCCATGATTCTGTGGGCAGATATCAGAGGATGAACAGCAGGGGGAGGGAGCCTGGCCGTGGGGATCCTACACTGCTGGTGAGCAATATCCTCCCATGCTGGGGATAGGACAGAGACTCACAGACAGGTAGCGACAGGGAAAGGACTTTAGGGTAGCCCCCCAGATGGAAACCCGGAGCAGTGGGGCTGTGCCTGCAAACTGGCGGCAGCTGGCGGTTTTAGAAGCACAAAGGGCAGAGACGTGCCCCGACCTGGAGGCAAGGACTGTCAGCACTGCTGAAGGGTGCACAACCCAGGACGCTGCAGTTTACAACAGCACAGACAGAAATGGAGATAGTGTGGCCTGGAGAGCTCACTGAAGAACAGACTGCAACTGTGATCTCTCTGCTCTGAGGCAGAGGGTTGGAAACGGTCTCTTCTGCTCTGACTCTCCGAAGAGACACAGAAAGACACCAGAGAATAAAAGCCCCAAAAAACCTGTTTTCACTGAGCCCATGCCATGCCACAGGGGGCAGGGCAACTCTGCCCAAACAGGGTTGCCTGAGTAACAGCGGCAGGCCCGTCCCCCAGAAGACAGGCTGGGAAAACAAGAGGCCAGCAACCCTAAGGTCCCTAGAAAACAGGTTCATCATGCTTGGGTTGTGGTCAATAATTTGGACTCTGTACTACATTCCCTCAACCACCACTCAACAGAATGACTAGGAGGAGGAACCCCCAAAATGGGAAAGACTCAGAGACTATGACTTATGCCACAGATTTACAAATGGATTCAGATATAACCAAGATTTTGGAGATGGAATTCAGCCTAGGAATTGTGAAGACAATAGGTAGAATGGAGAAATCAATTAATGGCAACATAGAATCTCTAAGGGTAGAAATGAAAGCTGAATGGCAGAATTTAAAAATGCTATCAATGAAATCCAATCTAATCTAGATAATCTAACAGCTAGGGTAAGTGAGGCAGAAGAATGAATTACTGACCTAGAAGACCAATTAATAGACAAAGGGGGAAAGAGGAGGCCAGGGAAAAACAACTGAGAATCCAAGAAAATAGAATCAGAGAAATAAGTGACACCATAAAATGTTCCAGTGTCAGAATTATTGGAATCCCTGATGGGGTGGAGAGAAAGAGGACTAGAAGACATATTTAAGCAAATTATAGCTGAGAACTTCCCTCATCTGGGGAATGAAACATTCATGTCCTAGAGGCAGAGAGGACCCCTCCCAAGATCAAGGAAAACGGGCCAATGCCCTGGCATGTAATAGTAAAACTCACAAATCTTAGAACCGAGGAAACCATCTTAAGGGCAGTTAGGGGGAAGAGAATCCTTACATACAGAGGAAGGAACATCAGAATAACATCAAACCTATCCACAGAGACCCGGCAAGCCAGAAAGGCCTGGCAAGACATATTCAGGGTACTAAATGAGAAGAACATGCAGCCAAGAATACTTTATCTGGCAAGACTGTCATTTAGAATGGATGGAGAGATTCAGAGAACACTCATGAAAGACATTGAAGACACAAAAAAATGCAAAAACATTCCGTGCTCAAGGATCGGAAGAATAAACATTGTTAAAATGTCTATGCTACCCAGAGCAATCTATACCTTCAATGCCATCCCAATCAAAATTCCAATGACATTTTTCAAAGTGCTGGAACAAACAATCCTAAAATTTGTATGGAATCAGAAAAGACCCCTAATCACCAAGGAAATGTTGAAAAAGAAAAACAAAGCTAGGGGCATCATGTTGCCTGATTTCAAGCTATATTACAAAGCTGTGATCACCAAGACAGTATGGTACTGGCACAAAAACAGACATAGACCAATGGAACAGAATAGAGAGCCCAGATATGGACCCTCAACTCTGTGGTCAAATCATCTTTGACAAATCAGGAAAAAACATGCAATGGAAAAAAGAACATCTCTTCAATAAATGGTGCTGGGAAAATTGGACAGCCACATGCTGAAGAATGAAACTCAACCATTCTCTAACACCAAACACAAAGATAAACTCAAAATGGATGTGAGCCAGGAATCCATCAAAATCCTAGAGAACATAGGCAGTAACCTCTCCGACATCAGCCACAGCAACTTCTTTCTAGATACATGTCCAAAGGCTAGTGAAACAAAAGCAAAAATAAACTTTTGGGACTTCATCAAGATAAACATCTTCTGCACAGCAAAGGAAACAGTCAACAAAACAAAGAGGCAACCCACAGAATGGGAGAAGATTTTTGCAAATGACACTACAGATAAAGGGCTGATATCCAAAATCTATAAAGAATTCTCAAACTCAACACCCAAAAAAGAAATAATCAAGTCAAAAAATGGGCAGAAGACATGAACAGACACTTCTCTGAAGAAGACATACAAATGGCTAACAGACACATGAAAAAATGTTTATCATCATTTGCCATCAGGGGAATTCAAATCAAAACCACACTGAGCTACCTCCTTACACCAGTTAGAATGGCAAAAATTGACAAGGCAAGAAACAACAAATGTTGGAGAGCTTGTGGAGAAAGGGGAACCCTTTTACACTGTTGGTGGGAATGCAAGTTGGTACAGCCACTTTGGAAAACAGTGTGGAGTTGCCTCAGAAAATTAAAAATAGAGCTACCCTATGACCCAGCAATTGCACTCCTTTGGCATTTACTCCAAAGACAGAGATGTAGTGAAAAGAAGGGCCATATGCACCCCAATGTTCATAGCAGCAATGTCCGCAATAGCCAAACTGGAAAGAGCCAAGATGCCCTTCAACAGATGAATGGATAATGAAGATGTGGTCCATATATACAATGGAATATTCCTCAACCATCAGAAAGGATGAATAGCCAACTTTTACATCAACATGGGTGGGACTGGAGGAGATTATGCTAAGTGAAATAAGTCAAGCAGAGAAAGTCAATTATCATACGGTTTCACTTATTTGTGGAACATAAGGAATAGCATGGAGGACATTAGGAGAAGGAAGGGAAAAATGAAGCAGGGGGAATCGGAGGGAGAGATGAACCATGAGAGACTATGAACTCTGAGAAACAAACTGAGGGTTTTAGAGGGGAGGGGGTTGGGAGGTTGGGTTAGCCTGATAATGGGTATTAAGGAGGGCATGTACTGCATGGAGCACTGGGTGTTATATGAAAACAATCATGGATCACTACATCAAAACTAATGATGTATGGTGACTAACATAACACAATAAAATATAATTTAAAAATGAAAAAAAAAGATTTGAGTTAAGTTGCGAAACGACCGGTTCTTTTTTTTTTTTTTTAAAGATTTTATTTATTTGACAGAGAGAGACACAGCAAGAGAGGGAACACAGGCAGGGGGAGTGGGAGAGGGAGAAGCAAGCTTCCCGCAGAGCAGGGAGCCCAATGCGGGGCTCGACCCCAGGACCCTGGGATCATGACCTGAGCCGAAAGTAGATGCTTAACAACTAAGCCACCCAGGGGCCCCAAGAAGACAAATTCTTAAAGTCACATTTAATCATGGTCTCAGAATTCACCATTTGGTAGACTTTCTTGGCGTTATTGGTTAGGTAGAGTGCCTAAGATGACTGTAATTAATTGTATGCCATTAATCCCATATGTGAATTGCCTTAGATTTTGCTTTTTAAATAAAGTTCCATAATAAAATATTTTCTCCAAATAGTGGTTTAAGTAGATTTTTTTATTTAAAAAGGAAAAAAAACAACCCAAAGGCTTTAAGAGCCTTGAATCCATTGTCAAAGAACTCAGTAAACCCATTAATAGAAAGGTTTCTAAACAAGGTAAATAATTATTTGACCAAGTCACAAGGATAGAAACAGCTCTCCATGTTTCCCCTAATAACATGTTTGTGTCTTTGAGAAGATGAAGCACTATGCTAAGAAATATTAGGCTACAATATGTATCAATTATTTATCAAGAAATTCTGAAGAATTTTACACTTAAAAAAATAAGCTCTGATAACAGTGGGAAAGGGAAGGTGTGTGTCTTGCTGCCTTAAAGTGGACAGCTTATTTTGATGTAATAATGGGGAACTGCATTATTTGTGGAACTTAATGACTAGATAGGCCACAAGCATTCAGTAAAAGGAATTAAAAGACAAATTAAAATGAAGTCTTACCTATGAGGCAAACCTCATCCCCCATCCCTCTACTCTACCTTGGAGCTGCCCTATGATAAATTGTCCTTGTTATTCAGGACTGGAAAGAGTTAATTCATTTGAAATACTACCACAGTTGTTACAGTCTCCAAGTTTCAATTTTTAAGTCATGAATGTAAGAGCATAAGGGGATGAAATTAGAATAGTAATATGAAAACATAAGAATTACATTGCATTTTTGTCTCTCATGAAATCAAATACCACACCCACATTATGGACAATAGTTGAAAATCATGCGGCCAAATGATGAATATGCCTTTCTCCCTCTTCTATAGTTACTAAAGGATGTTCTATGAGCTATGTATATGCCATACACTACTTCAGGAATAAAATCATTAGCAGAAATGTGCATCCATTACTTTTGGGGACCAATGAATGTCCCCTGATTTTCAAACTCAAGCTAATGTTAAAAATGAACATTTTTCCATGTTTGCATTTCTTTGCACTTCTGAGAAGCAGCTGAGACCAGAAGCAAAAATGCTAATACTCCATGAGAACAGCTGTTGTTATGGTATTTCTGGACTAGCTGCTTACAGAAAGATTAAATCTTGCTGTAGAGCTTGCATTTTCTCCTAGAATTCTCAGCTCAATTTCACAAACTCAAAAGGTTTGAGTAGGTGAGATGTAATTGCGATAAGCAACCCCAGTCCAGTATTTCTCTGAACTAAAACAAGCCTTTAAAATTTTCTTAGCTCTAATGCATCTCCATTAATAGTGTTAAAGCCAGAAATTACAGTGGAAGCCACAAGTAAATATCTAATCTGCAAAAAAATGAGAAATCCCAAAATAGGAAAAGGAAAATCTGGAGTGAGGGAAAAAAGCCCTTGAACTTACTGTTTTCTCTGGCTATATATGTCTATATGTGCGTATATGCATGTATGTGTGTGTGTGTGTGTGTGTGTATATATATAAATATATATATATATATATATATTTGACATCTATTGAAAATGAAGATCACTTAGACCTCAGCAAAAGATTTGATCTACATACAAAAAACAGCAAAATAAAACAGTAAGATAACAAACAGCAAACCAATTCACTATGACCACCAACCACAACAGTGTGTTTTAACACAAAGCAAGTGGACTGGTTGTTGCATAAGCTCATATATGGTTTTACTCATAATAAAACATTGGGTAGAAGAATTTTTGAATCCATTATTTTCTCATTCAAAAATATGGTAACTTTTAAGACCTAGAAATAGCTATATTAAAGTATTTTAAAATGTTATTATTTGAAATCTTTTTTTTTTGCAATGTAAAAAATACAAAAGAAAATGTAACCACTGTAAATGTGATATATTGATTATGTGATAATGTATTTGTGCTTGATACATATTATATATTGATAATTTGAGAAAATATATGTAAATTTTACTAAATAAATTTCAAAAACATAATTGGTGAGTAATGCCAACCAATCAACCAAACTGCAAATGTTAATTAAGTATCCATTCTATTTTGGGTTCCCTGATGACTTCAAGTAAAAGAAACACTATTCTAAAGAAGCATTTAATCAATTCAAGGGGGAAAAGAAATTTAGGTCCCCCAATGACCATATAAAAAATTCTAGTCCTCAACTGTTCATAGTTGAGGACTATGAACTCATAGTTGAGGACTATGAACTCATAGTCCATGAGTTCATAGGTTAGAATGTGTAATCTGGTTTATAATTGCGAAGAAGAAAAACTTCATAAACAACTGCTTGGTCTGAAAGGATTAAAAATAAGATGAAAGAAGTGAGATAGGATGACAGCATTATTAAAGTGGGCAGAGGGACCTAGTGACCTCAAATGTGGGATAGATCTTGACAATTATATATATGTATATATGTATTTATATTTACATACATGTAA
Organism: Neomonachus schauinslandi; assembly: GCF_002201575.2. Lineage (NCBI taxonomy): Eukaryota > Metazoa > Chordata > Mammalia > Carnivora > Phocidae > Neomonachus > Neomonachus schauinslandi. The sequence goes on from NC_058416.1 coordinate 10,951,606, forward strand.
ACACATATACACGTGTTATTTACATACATATACAACTAAACATATGCAGTGGATAACAGATTAATAATAAATTATGAGGTAATTGTTCCTGAATTTCTATTTCATACATACTTCCTGGCTAATTCATCAATATATATTTGTCATTGTGTAGATAGGAAGATGATTTAGGGAAGGATAAGACTGGGTTTAGTCCATCAATGATCTTTTGCCATGAAGTAAAGCAGTAACTGTGAGAGGTAGATGGAACAGTGTGTTTTAAGCAGAACACATATGAAGTTCTTTCAGGTTACACTGTATTCTGTAGTTTCTCTCATTATGCATGTCATCTATGAGGTAGTCAATAATAGTTAAACTTGTTCAATCAAAAGATATTTATACTTCATCTTGACTTTCTAATCTAGGTACTGATATAAACAAGCTCAGGTTCATATCAGGGAAAATCTTGATCCCAAAATAGAAGAGGACTGGACTACGTTCTCCATAAGAACAAAAGAAAAGGAAAAAATACAAGTATATTGTATAATTTTGAAATCAAAAGGAAAGGTTTCCAGAAGTAGGAAAATGATGAAAAGGGGCAGAAACTTTTTTAAGGAGAAAAGGTAAATTCTCATTAGTTAAAATAAATAACTATATCCGCTAATTGTTTCTCCCATTTTCATTCCTATTAAATTTTAGAAAAAAGGAAAAAAGTAGATTTGCCTGTGAATTGATCAAATTTGTTTCCCCTCAGGTTTTTACTCTAGTCACTGTATTGAACCTGCTATTTTAGAAAGGTCATCAATGACATATTATTGACCAATTACATTTTCATGTTTGCACTTTTTATCTTTGTTCAATGTTTCACATTTCAGACTTCTTTGTGTCTGAATTAAACTGATTTTTTAATCATGTATTCATCCATTCATACATCTATTCATCAATATATACAATATTGATGACTTTAGGAACTAAACACTTGGGATTTAAGAATCACCTAGCTTTGAAATCTCAACTTCAGAAGTTATTAAAATCTTCCTCTTCTTAATTGACCACTTATAATCATTTCCCAATATCTTTAGATTTTATTACCACTATGAGTCCAATGCATTTTGATCTTCTACACAGCTACCTGAGGCCAAGGGCTTTAGTTTTAAGTAGGTATTATTTCTCTCAAGAACATTTTATATCAAAGACCATAGTAAGTACTCACCAGTAAAAATTTAAGGAATATTCACTTTGTCAAACAATAGGTTATAGTTGAGGAATTTCCTCAATAGTCTACTAATTACACCTTCATTGTGGGCATTTGTTGCCCATACTCAAGAACCTTTAATTCCAAAGAAATAAAATACCAAAACTTTATGTTTGAAGGGATTATAATGAGGTGCATATTAAATGGAGTCATTTTTTTCTTTTAATAGGTCACAGATGTGAAGATAAGCATTTTCTGTATAATTGAAATTAAACATGTAGATGAGGTGGTAGGTAAACAGAAGTAAACATAACTCATATTAGAAATTAATAGAAGTGAAAAAATATTCTCATTTTTGAAGTGAAAATAATTCAAGTCAATTTCTCATTTTCTTTCCAAAAAAAAAAAAAGACACTTCCTTATTTTGATAAGAGGTTACACAAATCACAATCTTACTTGATCTGGTATAAATTCCCTTGCATTTGTATACGTTATTTCCACATCAGGATCGTTAGACTATTAATAAGATTACTTTTATACAAAAAATATACTGAGTGAGTGACAGGGCAAATAGAATTATGTCAAGAACAAAGCATTAAACTTATATACATTTATAGAATCTATAGTAGGATGCTAAAGATTTTATATTCAGAATGCGCAATGGTCTATGGACAAAATAGCACCTTTTAAAAAATATGTTCTGAAGATTTCATGAAGATGTTTTGATCAAACATAGAAAAGGATTTGTTTTATAATTTATTTTATTGACGTATAACTGCAAAGTACACATACCATAAGTATACAGCTCCATTAATTTTCATAGAAGTATACATCAGCATCCTAAAGAACTATATTTTTAGAACTTTTGCCATTTTGTAATTGCTTCACCTCTGTTTACCTTATTTATTTGTAGTTATTCATGTATTCTGGATATGAGACCTTTGGGAGATCTATATCGCTCTGTGCATATACATCTGTGCATGTATGTACGTGTATGTATGCACATATATATACTTGCACAAATATCTTCTAGTCTGTGGCTGGCAATTTCATCTTAATATTATCTTTCAATGAACATAAGCTGGTGATTTTAACAAATTTAAATTAATCCCATCTTTATGGGAAACTTCCTATTTAATTTTTGACATCTAAAATTAAGTTTGCTTTGTTTTCTTTTAGAAGTTTTATTATCTTACCATTCAATTTTATGCTTAGATCCCATTGCAAATAAGTGTTATGTGATTTTCTCTAAAGTTAAAGGAATTTTTTTTTTTTTAATGAATCTCAGTTCACTTACACACATTCTTTAAAGTGGTTAGCTTTTCCACTGAATTTTACTGGTGCTTTTATCAGCCTCAGGTGAGGATACATACCTAGGTCTCTTTCTGTCCTTTCTATTCTGTTCTGTTTGTTCTATTCTGTTTTGTTCTAATCTGTTGATTTATTTGTTGAACTTGGTACCAATAATGCACTATGTTACAGTAAATGTAAAAAATGTAAATGTAAAAAAATTTCAATAGCTAATAGTGTTAATCATCCATACTTGAACATTTTCTTTCAAATCAAATAATTACTTTAGGCTCTTTGTTTCTCCATTTACATTTTAAAAACCATCTTTAATTTCTGCCAAAAAAAAAAAAATTCCTTGTGATACTTGTATTGAAGTTGCATGGAATATGTAGGTAACTCTAGTATCAGGTATTCCAAACCATTAACAAAATATCTTTCTCCACTGGTTAAGATATTTTATCGCTATTAGAAAGGTTTTATAGCTTTTATTTTTTTAAAAGATTTTATTTATTTGAGAGAGCAGAATGAGAAAGTCCAGTGGTAGGGAGGGGCAGAGAGAGGAAAAGTAGGCTCCCTGCTGAGCAGGTAGCCTGACGTGGGGCTTGATCCCAGGACCCTTGATCCCAGGACCCTGTGATCATGACCTGAGCTGAAGGCAGACGCTTCAGCTTAACCAACTGAGCCACCAGGCACCTTGGTTTTATAGCTTTTAGAGAAGTGACCTGAACAACATTCCATAGCTATTTTGAGATATTTCATTGTTGCTAGTGTTATTGTAATTTTTGTTATTTATTTTTAATTACTAATTGCATTTTGCTAGTATGTAAAAATACATAGAATTTTTATATACTTTCTTAGACTTGAGCAACTTTGTTAATTTTACAAATTAACTATTCATAAATTCTTGATTTATACAGACACAACTATATTCTTTGCAAAATAATGAAAATTTTATTTGTTCCTTTCAATCTTTGTACTTTATATTTCTTTTTCTTAAATAATTTCACTAGATCCATTATTAAAAGAGGTGATGGCAGGGCGCCTGGGTGGCTCAGTTGGTTAAGCGACTGCCTTCGGCTCAGGTCATGATCCTGGAGTCCCGGGATCGAGTCCCGCATCGGGCTCCCTGCTCGGCAGGGAGTCTGCTTCTCCCTCTGACCCTCCTCCCTCTCATGCTCTCTGTCTCTCATTCTCTCTGTCTCAAATAAATAAAAATAAAAAAAATCTTTAAAAAAAAATAAAAATAAAAAATAAAAATAAATAAAAAATAAAAGAGGTGATGGCAGACATCATGTTTCATTGCTGAACACAGAGGAAAGCACTGACTACTTGTCAATTAAGTACGATTTTAGCTTGGGTTTTTCAGACACTGTATCAGTTTGAGAAAGTTCCATTCTGTTTCTCCTTTGTTAATAGTTTTGGATTTTGTCAGATGCGTTTACAGCATCTAATGAGACATTAGGGGACCCATAGTGTGAGCATGGAAAGAATAGAAATTATGTCTAAGAAGTAATGGGGGCCAGCTTATAAGATTTCCTTTTTCTTTATAAGACTTAAGAAGGTTGGTTTTATCCTGACAAAAATAGGGAGCTTTTGTAGGGCTTAATCAGAGACATGAAACGATTTTATTAGCTATTAATATTTGTTTCTATTTTGAGAATTATTTAGGAGAAGATTAGGTGAAAACAAGATAAACATTTAGGAGGCATTATCAAGAATCCAGACAAAATATGAGTGACTTGGAAAACAGAAATATGCGTTGATGTATTTAGATATATTTAGAAGAAAAAACACAATAGAATTTCTGAGGAAATAGATACAAACTTGGGGAGAAAAGAAAAACTTGAAGGATTCAGGCCTGTGCAATAAGAAGGATGGTATAGCCATTAAGTGATACAGGGAACTAGGTAGTAGGCCAGATTTTGAAAGAATCTTTTTAGGATTTTAGTTTTGAGAATGATAGGTAAAAGACGTTGAACAATAAGTGAAGATGTTAGGTACAAGTTTGAAGTTCACAAGAGAATTTTTCTAGAGACCTAATTTGTGGGCTATCAAGATGTGAGTGGTAATATGTAATTGCATTATACCACCACAAGAGTGAATGCAAATAAGGTAGAAAAATAGGTACAAGGATTTTGAATCCAAAATTAAGGATGAATATTAAAAGAATCACTAAAGTAAGCAGAGAATGAACAGCTAGAAAGGGGGAAGGGGGGAGTATGTGTTATGTTACTGAAATCACATAAAAAACGAATTCCAGAAAGAAAGAATGGTGGCTAATGTCAAGGAAGTGATGTCAAGGAAGATAAGAACTGAGAATTGACTATTGGATTTAGCAGTAGGAAGCTTACTGATGGTCTTGACATAATTTCTGTGTGACATGCTAGTATGTTATCTGTCTATGACTGATGGTGGCAGACTTAGAGTGGATGAGAGGGAAGAAAGGAAACAGTGAACTTAACTATTTCTAAGAAGTTAGCTAAAAAGGGGGAAAGAATTTGATGGTCTCTAAAAGGCCAGTAAGGTCAAGACAGAATTTGTTTATAAGTTTTAAGAAATAATAAAAACACATATTAGCTCGGATGGGAAAAAATACTTGACATAGTATTGTTCTTGAAAAAGTAAACGGGGAGGTGATCTAGATCTAGATCCTACATAAGGGGTTTAACATTAGAAAGGAGGAAAGACTGTCATCTATACAAGGAAGCAATGTATTGGAGGTATGTAGATTTATGAGAAAGTGGGAACCTGGTGAAGTTATTTTCTCATTCTTTTTTTTTCACTGAAACAGATAAAATTATTAGCTGAGAGCTCATAAAAGACACTGAGGCTTGCTTAGAGAAAAGACATGCAGTAATTTTCTGGAAAAGGTAAGGTAAATATATTTGGGAAAGTGTGATTGCAGATCAGTATTAAGGATTTATTTTGTTTTATGATTGATTTTCAAACTAGACCAGTCTGTTCTGTACTGTGTTTTCTCCAGCTATATTCAAAGGAAAAAGGATATGAGAGGAAGGAATAAGGATATGGGAGAAGAAAGACTGCTGAAGATCTATGCAATAAAGTTGTAATAATTTTTTTAAGTAATCTCTACACCCAACATGGGGCTTGAACTCACAACCCCAAGATCAAGAGTCGCACACTCCACAGACTGAGCCAGCAAGGCACCCTGTTCATAGTATTCTCTTATAGTCCTTTTTCTTTCCCTAAGCTTGGTAGCAATGACCCCTCTTTCCTTCCTGATTTTAGTAATTTAAGTTTTCTCTTCTGTGGTCAATATTGCTATAGTTCTATCAATCGTGTTGATCTTTTAAAAAAAAACAACTTTCAGTTTTGTTGATTTCATCTAGTCTTGATTTCATTTTTTCCGCACTCCAGTCTTTATTGCTTCCTTCTGCTAGCTTTGGGTTTGTCTTGCTCTTCTTTTTCTGGTTTCTTCTCATTTTTTAAAAGATTTTATTTACTTGAGAGAGAGGGTGAGAGGAAGCGAGCACAGAGGGAGAGTGAGAGAAAGAAGCAGACACCCCACTGAGCAGAGTGTCCAACACAGGGCTCCATGCCTGGACCCTGAGATCATGATCTGAGCCGAAGGCAGTTGCTTAACTGATAGGCCACCCAGGGGCCCTTAAAGTTGTAATAATTTACCATGGGTTTTAAATTTTATAGGGAAGAAAGATAACAGATTAAAAGAGTTAGTAGATTGCATGAGTTGGAATTCTTTTAAGTCAAAGGATTATTGAAGCCATGGCACTGAGAAAGTAAACTGGAAAAATGGGGGTGGTGACCCCAAAGAATCTTGTAAGATATTGAGATTATAGGGGAATGAGGCCTAATGAAGTCAGGGGTAGGAGAATGAAAATGACTTAGTAATATCATTGGAAGAAAGAAGATGGAATGGTATTGGAGAAAATGAGAATAAGTTATGAACTAAGGACCCCAATGTGAGGAGCTAACTTAAGGGTTGGAAGAGGATAACGACAATGATGTATAATGGGTGACATAGTCTGATGATATGAGGTACAAAAGTGGGGGTTTTAGGGAGGTGGGTAGGAGCATGGTCTGGAAGCAACAATAGAGTAAGCAGTCCCTCTTCCCTTTCTCCAAAGGTGCAAACATTGTGAGGGGTAAAAAGAGTAGACACCAAGGGCTGTTGGCAAAACAGATATTTAAGACCTAATTTTCTGTTATAATGAGAAGATAAACAGAATTGTTTGAGAAAATATTTAACATAAGAAAAATGTCAATGATGGACCCTTAGTACCTGAGGGTACAGTAAAATGTTTTAGAAATTAAGGGGCAGAATAGAGGCTATGCAGAACATAAGGTAACAGAGCAAGAAGAAAGTCTTGGAGCTCTGATTCTTCATATAGGGGATGGGATTAGACTCAGATAGTGGGCATGATGGGATTAGCTCTAATAAACTCATGGCAGTTAGTGGTGGTGGCAATTTCCCTGGTGGGGAGGTAGATGACTGTGGCTCTCTCTAAATGTTTGATGGTATAATTCTTGTTAATATAATGGCTAAAGGACTTCAGGTAAATTTTTCAGGATGGGGTAAGTTAACGAAAATTTGGGAGAAGAAAGAAGCAGAAAGCCAGTGAGGATCATAAATACAATAGCTTCTATTCAGGTTTTTTTGTTCAAAGACCTTATTATCACTTTCTTTTGACCTGGGAATCTAGATTTTCTTGTTTCTTTTTGGTGCTCAAGAGTTTAGTGTGGTTCTTAGGAGAAAAATATGGAAAGTGTATGAGTTTTCTACATGAAACTAAGTGCATTTTATATTTTGTGATGACATTTTTTACTTTTAAAAGCTGGTAAGTCATAGTTGTTGCTTTTGTTTGTTTTTCAAGGATTTTCTCAAGCCTGTCTACTACATACCCATTGATCATTTTATTTATATTTAATTTGGTTGCTTTAATAGGGGTATAATATCTATGATGTTTTCATTTTTTCTATATCTTTCCCAAGGCTTGTTAACTCATTTTTATCTCTGAATTTGGTGTGCTATTGGCTGAATAATGTGGTATTTGCAGTTTGATCTCAATAAACTTAGGTTTAGATTTATTGGCTTTGAAACCTTAAGAGCAACGTTTCCGCTCTAGAAGTCAATTTCCTTTCTGTCTGGTCTATAGGAAGTCACTGTGGCTCACCATAAAGTGTCTTAAATAATCTTCTCCCAGCCCTGTGATCTAGCAATGGCAGTTTCTGCTTTCCTCCCATGACTGAAATCATTTACAGCAGTCTCCTTGGGTACTAGGGATTTAGTTTCAGGTTGTACAGCCTGGAAATACGTGACAATACCCCTCTTCTTAAGTTCCACTTTGACTCCTGATCTGCAGGGTTCACCCTTCTCTCTTGTCATGGAACATTAAATCTAATTACTGTAACCCAAGCATCAGTTTGGTTGACCTTTAAAGAGGTAGGAGTGGGTTCTCATGTTATCACTACATTTTGGCCCAAATTTTCCCGATATTTTTCATACTTGTGTTTCATATTTGGACTGCTAGTGTAAATCTTTTTTAAGTTTTATTTTTCCATTTTGTTTCTCTTTTTTCTTCCACTTGGGTTCAGAGAAGCTCGTAGATAAAACTGCCTTTATTCTGGCACCTAAAACCAGTAATATTTGAATTTCCTAGCTTTTAAATTTTAAGGAGAGAGTTTTGGGAACTCTGGCACTCCTATCATATCACTACTGTGTTCTCTGCCAGTGTCTTCCCCTTGGATTTGCAATTTTAAATAAGTCACAGAGCTCTCTAGGAATTTTAGTGAGTGCCTGAGAGTGAGAGGAGAAGATGAGCTCAGGCCTGAAGGGGCAGGAGGGGAAGTTAGGAGCACTGTCTCCCAAAGAGATCAGTGACAGCCCAGCCCAGCCCCACCTGGCAGGCCAACTCTCTTATTTGTGGCCAATGATTGGGTAACACAGTCACTTTATTATATTATTTATGGTATTTATTGATTCCAACCTTATTATGCAAGCATGGGAATGAAACCAGTAAGAGTAAGAGCATTTTGTATTCCGTATAGTTCATAATCATTGGCTCTCTGATGGCAAAATTTTCAGGCATTTGACTGCATTCATACAGATTTGAATTTATGTAATTATATCAAATCCAGCATAGCAAAGAACTAAAAAAAAAAAAAAAAAACCCCACAGTATACCAACTCTCTCTATGCACCCAGTGTACTTATTTCACAGAGAAAGTGTCTTTTTTTTCTTCTATATCTAGAACTATTGTGCAGTGTTTTTGTCATGTCACTGGTGAAAGTTGATAGCTATTGCTCAATTACATTAAGGCTTTGATGTGTAAGGTCAATATACAGTCAGTCGAATAACCTGAATCTAAACGGCAAACTCAGAATGGCTTATCACTTTCTTGTAGTAGATCTTAAGTGTCCTGTGTTTAATGCCTGACCATTATAGGGAAATATGCTGGCTTGCTGAGACATACCACAGGGGAATTACTAGGACTTGAAATAGTGTTTTGGTCTGGTATAGGCCTGTTGTCTTTGATGCCAAAGTGATTTGAAACAGTATATACATTTTCTAGGTGACATACAAAAAGCACATTGGAAAATCGCTTACCTCACTCACGGTATCTGAAAATTTACCTGATTTGTTAAAATGTGCTTTAAGGAAAAGTTACCAAAGCCAGAAAGTTAAATTTAAAGAGCTCCAAGCCTCCTATTTTATCTCTGCGTCCTTTAATTCTCTGTATTACTCTTTAACATTGATTCTGTCTCAGAAGCCATATCATGCTGTTTGTTTTAATGGCTATGCTTTGGCAACCTGCTCTGCATAGTCATCACATTTTAAAAGAAATAGTTCAGCCCATAGAGTTTGCATGTGCTGTTTTCCAACATGAAGAAATGCTGAAGTGATCGCATCATGTTAAGCAACAACATAATCTTATCCTGGCCAATTTCAACTCCCATCATCGGGATTTCTAATGTCCTATTTCTAAGTCAGATTTGGGTAGTCATCCTTCTGGGTTTTTCCAGTTACTTTTAAGAATACCTCACAAAACACTACTTTGTACATCCTCTCATTCTTAATTAATTATGATTAATTTTGAAAAAAAAATCGTAACGGATAAGTATTTATTTTCTGTCTGCAATATAGCATACACTTTAAGATCTCATTTTTATTTAATCATTAATGATATGGCTTATAATTGACTCATTTTTCAGAAAATATAACTGAGACAAAAGTTTAAAAAAAAAAAAAAAAGGAACAAGAAATCTTACCCGAGAACATGCAGCTACATCAGATACCTTGAACTATCTCATATACATTTCAAAAAGTACCATGAATTCTTAGTCTTAACGGATTGAATTTCATTTCATTTTAAAACGGCAACAAAATAAAGTACCAACATTTCAAAATAATTGTTAGAAACATTTCCAGTTTGCAAACTACTAAAATACACAAAGTAAGTGCATCCTTAAAATTTGTTTCTATTATCACCTATCTGCTTCTCTTTTATAACTGATTATTTCTGGATTAAAATATGTTTGTCTTTAATAGCCAACTCAGATTACACTTGTGTGAAGATATCTCCCCCAGTGATTCCCAACCCCTATCTTTCCCTTAATCTTATTTAGTTCATGTGTTTTTTGTTGTCACATGAATATTTACTTTCCTAGTTCTAATTTTTTCTGTGTCAGAATTTGGCCCTTTATTATCAATATTTGATTATATACACAGAATTCTTATCATAATTTTCACTTGTCTAGTCACCCAAATAGTTTATGAAATAGGCTTGAGGGCAAGATCTTGTGTATAGATGGGGGTTTATTAAAGCTCCATTAGTAATTAGTTTAAGGAGAGATGAGGAAAAGAATAATAAAGGTATACAGAGTATTTTAATTTTTGGTAAGAAAATAAAATCATGTTGCTTAGATATGCAAAGTGAATATCTTTCAGGATTCAATATATAGTTAATAAGAACTTCATACTTGTCCAAGGTACAGCCACAAAATCATATAAATGTCTAAAATTTATCTTTTGGGCGCCTGGGTGGCTCAGTTGGTTAAACGACTGCCTTCGGCTCAGGTCATGATCCTGGAGTCCCGCGATCGAGTCCCACATCGGGCTCCCTGCTCGGCAGGGAGTCTGCTTCTCTCTCTGACCCTCTCATGCTCTCTCTGTCTCATTCTCTCTCTCAAATAAATAAATAAAATCTTAAAAAAATAAAAAATAAAAAATTAAAAAATAAAAATAAAAATTAATCTTTCTCCCCAAGATGGACCAAACAGGCCAGAAAATACTAATTAGATCGTCAGTTCTCAGAATGGGTCTGAAGAAGTGGCAAAGTCCTATAAATAAGCTGTGACTTTTACTGTAACAACCTTAAAAAGTTAGACCTCCAGGTGAAAGAAGGAATGTAAGTGGGGAGATGGATCTAGAAAATGCCTTGTCATAAGACAGTGAGATACAGTGTTCAGTCAGTATTCCAATTATTACTGGGGGGGAAGGGGGGGCGGGATTGAGGGAATTGGTTTGTTTGATGTAGAGAAAGTAGATTATTACCAAAACTGAAAATTATGCAAATTTTCACAAGGGAGTACAGATCCTTCTTTCTCAATCCTCCTTTGCTTCTTCCTGTTCCCCTTTCTGAGAGTGTTTGCCGGTCTCCATATGACTGCCGTGATGTCTAGTTATCTGCTCTCAGATATCCAAAACTATTCTCTGCTTCTCTCTTTTTGATGTTTTTATCCTCCCCTTTTGCATCATTTTTAAGGAGTTTTAGGAAAATCCACAGAAAACAAATGTTTAATACTCTCTATTTTCCTCTAGTGAAGATGCTGGGATGGGGATGAAGGAGGCTGAATATTTAGGTGTTCCGTGTCACTCCCCTGTCTCCAAAAGAGTACTTTTATCTGAATTCTATCCTTTATTTTTTTAAGTGTCCTAGAGAAAGAAAGGCTTCCTGGGTACTTTTTATTATAATTTATACAGTAGGAAAAAGTAAATTCTCTGTAACTACTTGATTTGTCATTAATTAATCACACAGAATCAATATCTCTAACCTGATTAGAAAAATGATAAATGCAGCTTAAATGTAGTAACAGCAGATGCATGCAAATATGAGAGTATAATATGTTGAAATCCACAGAGCATAAGTTCGAATAAAGAGAAAAATTTTTTGCCTTTCATTTGAAGATACATTCATATGAATTCATAGCTTTATTATTTCATGTCCAAATTTATGGCCGAAAAATGTATGGTTTAAAAATCACAAACTTGGGGTGCCTCAGTGGCTCAGTCAGTTAAGCGTCTGCCTTCGGCTCAGGTCATGATCCCAGGGTCCTGGGATTGAGCCCCATGTCGGACTCCCTGCTCAGCGGGGAGCCTGCTTTCTCCCTCTGCCTGTCACACCCCCTGCTTGTGCTCTTTTTTTTCTCTCTCTCTCTCTCAAATAAATAAATAAAATATTTAAAAAAAAATCACAAACTTGAGTTCAATAGCAACTAAACCTCATGTAGAAATTGATATTATCATGTACACGTAAGCAGTTTAGCAAATTTCTGAAATCAGGGGTACAAATACAAATTTCATTTTCTCCAGTCATTCCTTCAACCATGTTTTGTTGAATTTTTCCATCATTTAATAAGTTCTCTGGTTAAGTCCATGAATCTCCAATCACTTTTAACCAAGTTTTAAAAATGTGTAGCCTCTTCTATTTGATCTTATCCAATCTATAATCCTTTTCCTATGCCCCAGTATCTATGTCTAGGGTTTGTTCTAATGACTTAGAGGAGATGAGGTGAACACAGTACACTTTGAAATCGTTTTCCATGTCCCTTATCTTTGGAGTGGCAAGGAAATTATAGGTTTTTATTCTTTTGATATGTTGGAAAAGAGAGAGAGCCGAGGTTATCTTATTTAACCAATTACTGGTCAGTGTTGTGGAGATGTCCTCTGCACCCCTTGGACTGCTAGTGGTTTTCTCTGCTACTGGTCCTCTGCATACCTTTGCATGATTACCTTGAGGATCTTTTCAACCCAGCACACATTTCCAATGATGACCTCTTCATAGAGGGTCACTTACATATTCTTTCTATCCCTTAAACCCTTCCTGGCTGCTGATTTCCTCTCCAAGGAGGAGGTTGGTTACCTTGAATGGCGTGCACATGACTATGCAAACCCATCCATTCTGCTTTTTCCTCAAATCTCCATGTAGAGCCACAGGGGCCTCATCCATGCCATTCAAGGGTGCAGAAATGGTATGGAAGGAAAGGGCATTCTCTTCCCAAGCACATTGCCCAAGTTTTTGTTGTCCTGCTAATGCAGTCTGCTCCAACAAGCCTAATGACTTAAGAAATAGCCAGGGAAGGAGCACGCAGGCTGGGGGATATGTGCCAAGCTCCTCTAGAAATAACAAGAGGGCCTAAAAGTTCAGCAGTTTCAAATTATCTAGAGATAATGTCCACTTACAGAGTATGGCCCCCTCTTCCCTTTTTGCAAAAGCCCCAAATTTAACAAGTGTCTTGTAAATGTCCCTCTACTTGGTTAAGTATGGGGGCATGGCCCTCATCCATGGTGGGGAAAGGAAAATTAAAGCATTTCTCACTTTGCTCTCAACCAATAACTGATTATGATAATGAATATTTAACCACTTTTTATTATAATTCTTGACCCTTGGGTAGACTTGTTTCCTGCTCACTTTAGAATGTGGGGAAATTGATAACTTTTTACCTTCAATTTTGGATTCTATCTTTCAACTCTGCAGCAGAAATCGTGTTCAGTATCTTTCTATTGATTGGCCAGTATTTATTTTATTTAAACCAGTATAGCAACAAAGCTGGGGTTTTAGAAAACGAATGTTGTCTAAGACATTTTCTTTTGAAAATTTATTTTCAAACACTTATTTAAGCATTTACTATGGACTAGGCATTTCTGGGAGGGAAAAAAAAAAAAGTCCTTTGCCTTTAATGAGTTTGGAAAGCAAAAACATAGCTATAATATAGTGCAATCAGTTCCCTAGGGGAGATACAAAGGAGCATTTAATTGAGCAGTACCTACAGGTGAGCAGATCTTGAGAGCAGATGCAGAGGAGAAAGGGAGGAACTGGAAAGTTAAGGAAATTTTTACACCATACTTGGAGTTTAAACTTGGTATTTTAGTACATGAATGTGCCATTACAAGTTTATAAGCAGGACAATTCAGTAATTAGAAATTTATAAAAATTCATCTGTTTTATTTTTATACTTTCCTGGTTTCATTTTTTATTTTTTATTTTTTTTATTTTTTTAAAAGATTTTATTTATTTATTTGAGACAGAGAGAATGAGAGAGACAGAGAGCACATGAGAGGGGGAAGGGTCAGAGGGAGAAGCAGGCTCCCCGCCGAGCAGGGAGCCCGATGCGGGACTTGATCCCGGGACTCCAGGATCATGACCTGAGCCGAAGGCAGTCGCTTAACCAACTGAGCCACCCAGGCGCCCCTGGTTTCATTTTTTAAAGACATTTGATCTACCTAGAACTTTGTGAATGTTACAATATATTATAAAGCAAAACTACGTAAATGTAAACATCAGTTAATTCATTTTAGCATTAATGCATACCTCTCAAGGAACTTTAAAGTCTTGAATAATACATTAACTTCTAAATCTCTTAAATTATTTTTAAATATTTTATTTCTAGGAATACATCAGAATACATTCTCATAGGAGTAGGAATAGTTTGAACTGTGAAACAGTTGTGAGGTGTAAGGTAGACTAAAGAGGCAGAAACCAAAGTCCTATGATTTTTGCTTTTCAAGATAGTGAGAAAACTAAGTTACTACTTGAGTGCTTTACTGTATTAATTTTTGCCTACTTTTTATTTGATTCATTATAAATGACACATTCAACAAATTATTATATGGAGAGAGCAATCTTAATTCTTTATGTGTGTATATCCCCATGGGTGTCAGCATTAAAATATTTACTGCCCTGAGCTCAGTCAAGGTATGATACAATGTAAATATGAAGACTTTATTGCCCTATAGGGCCATAACATAAATAATTTCCTGTGAAACAAGTAGTTCTTATTTAAGTAGTTGCTTTTCTCTTGCTCTCCTTCATTGAATATAATATCCAATTACTCCTATGTCCTCCAATGACCAACCTCCCTCCTCTTTCTGAGGCCTTCTGGGAGAGGAAGTAAAAGACTATAAATATATATGTATATAGATACATACACACACACACACACACACACACACACACACACAGATTATGTGGACCTCAGCCACATGTGTCCAACTGACCTGTGAACAGCATAATTAGAGAAAACCTTCTCATGACATTCCTACTTGAATAATAAAGAGCAATAGTTAATTACCTGTCCGGTAAAGTCAGGAAACTTTAAATGAGTCCAGTTGTGAGAGAGCCACAAAAATGAATAAAGAAGAACAAGCAATAAGAAAATGTAAAAAAGAGAAATTTAGTATGTGATTAAGTGGCATTTTAAGTCATTGTGGAAAAGTTTTCTGGAAGACTTTCTAAATATGACATAAAGTGGACACTGTAAGGTACAAAACTGACAGATTTAAATATATAAAAATATTTAAAATATGTATTTAATAAAATACACAAAGTAACATACATTGTAGACTATTGAAGATCTTTATGATATGAATATGACATTAATGTACAGAATATATGAAGAATATATACAGATTAATAGGAGACAACCCAATTTTTAAAATGGTCATATTATTTAAACAGGAAATTCACACAAGAAATAAAACAGCAAATGAAAATATTTTTAAATGCTAAATTCCACTAAAGTGTAAATCAAAGTACAAAAACAAAACAAAACACAATTAAAAAAAATATATATTGGGGAAAGAACCCTAAATGTGGTTAGAAATTTGAGGAGAAAAGGGTGCTCCTGCTATTAGGTGGTTTACAAACAGGTTTAGCCACTTTGGATTCTTGGGGGAATTCATTAATAAAATTATCATTAACATTTTTGCTATGTCCCTACTGAAAATACTATGAAACCATTAAAATATGGTATGTCTCTGTGTTTTGACAGAGAAAACAAATAATTGTAACAAGTACATTATAAACAATATGTATGGTTTCATCCAATTTTAGGAAAGTGAAAATAAACTAAATACCTAGATTCATAGCTATATAGACAAAGATAAGTATAAATAATAAGAAAATATATAAGAAAAGAGCTTAAAGTGTCTGGAAAAAGATACAAATGAACTTGTTTACTTCTCTATAAAAGATTTGCAATAAATGATTAATGTATTTTACATTAATAAAACAATGAAACTGATTATCTCTAAAAAAGAATTTCAAAAGGATCATAAACAAAGTTATAGAAGTTCTTAGAAAAAGACTAGGGAAGTTATTTGAAAGAAGTTTTTTGAGTCTTAGGACATACCCTGAATATGTTTTAGGTTTAAGATACAAAAAAATCTATTGTGAGTAATAAGATCTTTTTAAACTATGCAAATTATTCCTATTTAAAAGAACAAAACTAGTATGTTTTATCTTTTACACTTTTTCTTAGATTGTACAAGGCTTTGAAGCAAGCAGCTGCCATGAATTTTGAAAACTAAGCTGCCTTCATTCAATATCTATGCAAAAGATGTTTAAAAGAATTTCGGATCAGTATGACTGTCAAGTGAGAGTGAGCCATATCAGGAGATGATACTGTGAGTCATAGTTGTTAGTTGAGAAGGTGAAATCAATTAACCACGTGTTTCCCTCAAGAAAAATACTTCATACACAGCAAGACTATAGAAGAGTGCAAACAGATGCTCTCTGAAAATGCATGAGATGATACAGAAAAGACATTTAAAATATATTAGGGAAAATATTAGGGAAAATAAATTACCATTACTAAAAATCAATAATAAAACACTATTCTAAGTGGCCAAATATTTTTTATAAATAGATATCGATTTTATTGATATATATTAATACTCTAAAATCAGGAAGTGGTAATATAGCAATAAGTTTATTCAAACAGGAAGCAGCAAGAACCATCAACACGTAAAATATTGCTTCTAGGATTATTGGACAAAACAACTAATTTTCAAAATTGTTTTCCTGTTTAGTAATTTATTGTCAAAACTATCAAGCTCTTTTTAATACATATGGAAATATGTCTATAAAATATTTAAAATGTATAGACCTATTTAAATGTATATTTATTAATAAGCACAGTCATTAAAACAAATTAGCAAAGAGGTCAAGTAGTGTATTTCATGAATGATAAAAAGTTTGGTAAACTACAATTGTTTGGTAAAGAGCAATAGATGATCTAGAACTTGAAGTAAGATTTTTTTTTTTAAGATTTATTTGTCAGAGTGAGAGAGCACAGGCAGGCAGGGCGGCAGGCAAAGGGAGAAGCAGACATCCCCCTGAGCAAGGAGCCCAATGCGGAACTCGATCCCAGGACCCTGGGATCATGACCAGAGCCAAAGGCAGACGCTTAACTGACTGAGCCACCCAGGTGTCCCTTAGAACTTGAAATAAGATTCTTAGTGAAAAAATAGATCATAGACTCTATTAATTTCTATCCACATAGAGGGAAACAATATATTTGAATGTTAATCCCAACGTCATACTCATATATACTTTCACAAGGTAAAATTAGGCTCCTTCTCTTCAACCTATTCTGATGATAAAATAATGTGGCTTATCTAAGTTGCCTTGATTACCACTGCCTAAAACAAACAAAATGAAACAAAACATTTTATTTGTACTTGTGTTTTCTTGGGAATAGCATAGAGCATCACAATTGTAATTGATAAAATTATAGAATATAAAAATAATCTTGAGCTGTGGATCACATGGTAAGTCAGCTGGGTCACTTAAACATAATTCAAAACAAAGTCTGAAAGAGTCATTCTGACAATGAAAAATGGTATTGGATTGGCACTGATCTTCTAATGTGTAATAAGAAAGGAAAAAATGGTGAATTTGAGATAGTCATGCCTCAGAGCTATTTGATTCTCAAAGAGGTTTACCAATTATGGTCTATGGAGATGCTGGGATATGCCTCTCCCCTCACCTCCAGATCCTCCTTCAGTGAAGTTTTGTTTCCCAGCAGCTAAGGCAGCCTTAGTCTATTTTGTCTTACCTTTCAGCCCTATCTATACTTCGGCTGCAAATTTCCACTTCACCAGAGTTCACCCCCCTTCTCTGAGTGGCCCACATCCCATGACTAAGCATATGGATGAGGGCAGGGTTGAGTCCTAAAGACTTGGTAGTGTTGGCCTAAGTATGGACAACTATGCAGGGCCATATTAGCTCCGAAACACCCAATGGGGGTGGGGGGCGGGGGCTATACTGAGGTAGTAGTTGGGCTTGCACCCCACCCTGCTTCTCCCCTTCCTTCCCTGCTTTCTCCTTCCCCCCTTTCACGGGCACTGGTACCAAGGGCACTCCCTAAATGCTCACCTCATCTCAGAGGCAGCTTTCCAAAGAACCCAACCTGTTACATGTCTGAAATCCCTTCTAAGGATTTCCTGAGAATCCTCTACTCTGTCCTGACCTGATAAATTTAGATTAAATTTATCTAATAAAACTATGAGAAGAAAAATATTATTGGCAGCCACAAGAAATATACATGGAATATGAATTCTTGACTATCATGTCTACTGCTAGGGAAAAGACAGTATAAATGTATTTGTTTTTGAGATTTATCCACTGATTTATGTGACTTAGACCATGTATCTTTTATTTCCTTTGGGATCCAAGCAAGTGTTCAGTAAATGGTGGTGGTGTGAACGAAGAAATCAGTCCCATTCCTGGGAACTTTAGATGGTACTGACAATAGATTTATCTAACACCCTGTGTGATCAAACTTTTTAAGCTTTACTGGTAAAGCTTAAATTTATCATAATCATGGAAATTATTTCATGGATTTGAACTCTGAGTAAGGTGGGTTCTTTAAACATGCAATGAAAAATGAAGTGAAAATCCTAGATACTTAATAAGTATTCATAGATATAACAGGGAAAATAGCAAAATTTTTCAACAAGGTGAATAGGAAAGTTGGGAAAATAATTTTCATTCACTTTCCTCAGATGTATGTCACCTTCCCCCTTGCCAGAAAAGTGACATTCTAAAAAATTTTTTAAAAGGCCTTCAAAATATCTTTTTAAATCTCCGTAAAAGACATTGTATAACACATATTTTGTTTTGAAAATATATGTAGAGTTATGACTTTTATAGAACACAGATGTACACATCTATTTCTATCATCTATTAGTCAGCTGCAATTACAGCTCTTTTTAAAAACCATATAGTTTAAGGAATACTTCAGTGCCCCAAATCTCTTCACTTTATGTTAGAAGCAGACAAAGAATATTGAAGAAGTAATGTGGTAGTTCAAAAAAGGTACTTTAAATATTATTAGTTACACAAAATGAACACAAGGTTAAAAGTCAACTAATAACACATGTATACAGCATATTTTAGTTTTAATATATTAATATGAGTCATCTATTAAATATATTAAATATGCAGCATATTAATACAGGAAAGACATTTTGTAAAATCCATTAATACATGTTTTATAATTTTCTTCTATCAGTCATCAAGATGGAAACAGTCTTTAATCATTTATTAATTAAATGCATTACAATTGCAATGAAATGGCTTTTGTATTTCTGTTTCATGAATATATTTGATTAGAGAAATTAAGCTTCTAGAATGTAACAGCAATGATTGAATAGTTCATACCTACCAGAAAATCACACATAGTTGAGAAAAATTATTTAACCAGGTAATATTTTGCTAATATTAATGATCATATTTATATTTATACTTAGAGATCACTCTTTAAAAAGAGGTTTTTTTTTTCTTTCAGGAGACTGTTCTAATGCTCTACCTTAAAATGAAATAGTAATACATACATTGTTTTAACAAAAATATTTTGAATGCAGTGGGCTTTAATTAATTTGCTATAGAATTTAGAACAAACTTTAAATCTCTGGTGGAAAAACTATAGTGATCCTGGAGTCCTAAAGTCCTCTAAAAATCAAACATAAAATTGAATTTAGTCTCAAAAAGACAGAAGTCTAGACGGAAAGATTCAACATGGTAATTAGATCCGTGTATTCAAAACATGGAGTTATGTCAGCTAAACTATTATTCAAGAAAAATAAACTTACTTGATAGCTATACTTCAGAAAGTAAAACCAACCCAGATAATTGGAAAGAAAGTTTTTAATTGCCATAATTTGCCTTTGTAGAACAGTTCTTGCCCCTCTCTCCCAAAAAAAGATTTTGAAGGTAGAATACATTAGAGATGCTTTGATTTGTTATACTTATAATATCCCATTGATTGAATTTCAGAAAAATCCATCATTTTTCCCATCCTTACATATTGGAATATCACAGCCAATCTGATACCATTTTTCACTGTCTGAGAATATAGTTCCTGCTTTCTATTTGAATTATAAGTACAGGTAATCTGGCTGACTCACCAAATGATCCACAATCCAATCAAAGTCATGTTTCAATTTAATATTTTCCATTTTAAAAGATGATTTCCCTTCTGAGGTTATTCTGAATAGGAGGTTCAATTTGATTTTTCTGTATGTAGACAATTCAGTTTTCCTAGAACAATGAAACCAACAAAAATCATGGGCCAAAAAAAATCAGGTTTAAAAATAAAAAAGTTTGTGCTCTGAACTTAATTTGGTCTTCAGTTCCTAGGTAAATTTAGTCATTTCAGAATTCCCCTTTGTTTAGTACATATTTTTTCGCTTTGTCCTTATAATTGCATGTACATCAAGGCATTGAGGGCAGGAGCTACATCAAGTACTGTGGCATGAGCTGTGAGATGTAGTACTTCACCTACTCTTTAGTCTTTGGCACGGGATTAAGTCCGTTCGGGCTGTGATAACAAAATACCATAGACTGGGTAGCTTATAAACAACAGATATTTGTTTCTCACAGTTCTGGAGATTGGAAGTCTGAGATCAGAGTATCACTATGATCAGGTGAGGGCCCTCTTCTAAATGGCAGACCTTTCCTTGTTTCCTTACATAGCAGAAGGGACCAAGGGAGCTGTCTCAGGCATCTTTTATAAGGACCCTAATTCCACTAACAACACTTTGGGGGTTAGGTTTCAACAAATAAATTTTGAGAACACGTTCAGATCATGGCAGCTTATATTACCTCTAGACTTCTCTGAAATTTCTCTATCCCACCCATTCCTGCGTTCCTTTGTCCCTAAAGCCTGACCTCTCATGTTTATGATGCTCTTCTGTGGATTTGTATACTCACCTTCAGCACCTGTGAGATACGGAAAAAAAATGTGTGGTCCTCTGAGACTCGGGGAGGCACGTTAGGGCTGCTTTAGCTCTGTTTCTTCTTAGGATACCATGCAGATATCAAAATTATTGGTTCTATACAAATATGGCATGAGGAATAGAGGGACATTATTGACTTAAAATCATAGCCCCAATTATTTCAGTAACGTAATGGTGAAAGGGGAGATGTCATCTTGTGTGCACCAACTCTTAAGGAAGTTTCCCCACATCCCTTTCCACTTGCATCCTTTATGTCAACCAGAACTTAAACACATGATTACATTCAGCTACAAGGGTGCTTGGAAATGCAGTCTTTATTTTGGATGGGTATATGCCTACACGGAAGTTCTAATATTACAGAAGGGAGAAGGATACTGGGAAACAACAAGCAGTTTACCCTTTTGGTCAATGAAATATCCGTGCTTACGTTTGTTTCTTCCTGTGTACATAGAACACACACCTCAGAAGAGTTGACTGTAATGTTCCATCTGCTTACTGCATCTAGCTCTACTTCACTCCATTGCCAAGCACTTAGAAACTTAGTTCTCACCCATAGCATTCTGTGGGCCTGAGTCAGTGAGCCATCCTCCCAATATCCCAAATAGAAATATTAAATTCTCCAGGTTGAAGACACTCTCCATTCACTTGAGCTAAAGTGAAATACACTCCTCACCCCAAACTTCATCCCACTTTGGAAATACTGGAAATTATAACTTAGATCTCTCTAAAGTTACATCCTGTAACACATTTTACCCTTAATAGAAGTGTGTGAAGTCATGTAAACAGTTTTATGTTTTCACCTTATTTCAAGATCTCTAGGGTGGTCTAACTCATTTCACACACACTTTGCTATCCACTATCTATTATCCCTTGGTATCTTAGTTACATATCCCAATATAACATCCTATTATGTATATATTGGTTTATGATTTTAAGATTTAGCGAAATATTTTTGATTAATTTCTTTGGTATCCTTTGTCCTTCCTATGACTCAAGTAGCTAAGCATATTTTCCACCAGAAAAGTATTTATAACAGCATAAAAACATAGCTGCAGCCTTTCTTTTTCAAAAGCATCTGTTTAGCACTATTAAGTTCTCCAGAAAAGACAGCCGTGTTCAACAAACATTCCAACTGTTAACTACCTTTTCTAGTTAGTGCAGTTAGGCATGACCAAGGGCCTCATTCCATCCGATACTCTTTGAAATGAAATGTCAAGTGTCACTAATCAGCTGAAATGTGTCACTAATCCACTGAAACATTAAAAAAAATTGTGGCCTTCTTGCTCTCTCTTCCTCTCTTGGCAACTGAAGAATGTTCTCTGATTACACAGTTTAAGAGAATCTTGGGATGTTATTCAGGCTCCTTGAGTGACTATAGGAGCTTGTCACCTACTGTAGTGAATGTTTAGAATACAAAACAAATCATTTTTAGTTTTAAGCCCCTGGGGGCTATTATATGTAACCTATTCTGATTCATACAGCTTCTGAAAGATTGTTAGGACTGAGGGTGAGGTGGAGAAAAAGCCTATGTAAAGGTTTGGTTCTTAAGAAAAGGTCCTATATGATACCCCCAACTCTATCTTGATCAAGAATCCTTGTGAGAGAAACTCCAGAGGTTTGAAAACCCTAAGAGCAGAAGGGGGTCTATGCCCAGATAGAGATCAGAAAAAGTGCTAAAACTCAAGTATTAAAAGACCTCTGTTTGCTCTGGTCCTCTAAGAAGCAAACATTAGGATGGAATTAAACACGTTAGAGATTTATTTAAAAAAAAAAAAGTCTACAGAGGATAAAGGGGAAGAATCAGAAGTAGGCATGGAGAGCCTTAGGCAGTGATACAGTTCTGACATTTGTGAAATGAGAAGGAGCAGGGAGGATTGGGCCAGAAAATTTTGGACTTAAGGATTATTCTAAGAAAAAATTCTTCCAGGGAATGGAGAGTGCTTAAAACCAGGTTTCCCCTGGAGGATCCTGCCTCCTACAGGAATGGGCCAGCACTAAGACCTGTGCACTAGTACTCTGTCATTGGTTGGGAGCATAGGGGAGTGCGAGAATCTCTGGCGTGAATGCTCTGGGGCTGTCAAACCTCTGTGTTCCCTGCAGCTGGTGATCTTAAGGGTATCTAAAAGATTGGGTTCTAGGGATGCCAGAGTCCACCCATTGTGCCATCAGAGTCCATTTCCATGCACATTCAAGAAGTACCTACTCTAGGGCTCTTGTGGCCCTTTTTTTCTGGAAGGAAACTTCTAGAAAAAAAGGTTGATAAGCTCATCTATAGTCATTCTTGCTGCAATTTGCATCAAGACCAAAATGTACTGATTTTCCCCCTTCTCCACTACTCATGCTAAACTTTTCTCAGTGATTCAGCTGATCTTGATGCTTAAAAACTAATTTAACCCAATCTCTTATTCCTGGGAGGTCTGAGTCCTAAGTAATCACATTCTTCCAAAGTCAGGATGCATGTCAATCCAAGTGGATCTCCTGTGTTCTATAACCCGCTGGATAAGAGAGTGACACCATCTTTTGTTGAAAAGAGTCCTTTTCCTTGGAAGATGTTGACTCATCTTCTCATCTACTGGTCTGCAGACATGAGGAGTACAGAGTTCTCTAACGGAACTCCAACCATGCAAAACCCGGAGCTGTGCAGATAGACAAGCATCTGATGGGTCGCTGGAAATTACTGAATGTAACCCACTTTTGCTTCCACACCCTGGTTCTTACACCCATTAACATTTTCTATTGAAGATATAGTGCAGTGGTCTCTAGTTTAACACACATACTGCGTCCTGAAAAATGGTACCCATGCATTCAGAGAATTTTCTCCACACTGGTACTTCAGCTGTGTCTTTATTAGGCTACTCTAACACTCCATGAGGTTAACTGCATCAGGATGTTTTGGTATATGATAGAATGAGTGGATTTCATGGTCAGGGCCCCTCCTTTGCTATAAAGTGAATCTTCTAGTTGGCTGTGTTATTATGGATTGAGCATCCATAAGTCCTCAAATAGTGGTGCTGGCTGAGGCTTTGCAGAAATAAAGGAACTCATATTCAGAATAAATATACCTGAGAAGGTACTAATGGACCTTCCAGAATGGGGGAGGTTCATTGTAACTAACTCGCCACCAAGCAGCCCATTGGACTATTATATCTCGAATTCTCTTCTAAAAAAATCAGAATCTCAAAGTAAGAAGTATAGTGACTTTATAAAAACAAGAGAAATGAAATAGATGAGATATAACCCAGGAAATAAGATTAGTATTATCAGAACACTGGTGTAATATTAGTCTTCCCAAACCTCAAGGTGTTCTTTTGTTTAGGGGTTTTTTGTTGTTGTTGTTTAAGTTCCATGCTTCTAATTAAAGATCTATGTTGCTGGGGAAAATTTAGTGATCACATTTTTGCATGGAATCATAATGGTGGAGGAATTTCAAACATTCTCCTGGTCTTTAATTTTTCTCCAGTTCTGAACTGTTGTATGTGGCTTAAATTTAATTCCTGTAGACTATCATTTTAAGACCTGAGACCTTTTATAGCTTGTGAACTCTTCTGCTTCCTCCCAAGTGCAGACACATCTTTTTCTTCAGAGCACTGCTCATGCAAGGCTAATGTGTCTAAGGGGATCTTTCTGATGATTTGAGACCCTCTCTAGTGATGTCTGCCTGCCACCAAGTGGCTATGGCCTTTTGCTTGATTCTTTTTAGAGACCTTACTCCTAAGTCCATGGCTTCTTCTAGAAATAAATAAATAAATATAAGTAATTTTTTTTTTTTTTTTTACAAAAAGATAGAAAAAAGTATTTTTTTTCTTCCAATACTACAAGGAAGAAAAAATCCATTTCTACTCTTTGGAGCAATGAGCACCAATTGCCTTCAACCTTTCCATCAAGAATAACCCAAAAGTTTTCATTCTTTCTATTTCAAAGCAAATGGCTACTCACACAGTTTACCCTAAAAATAGGATTCTACCCCAAATTTCTACGCTTAGAGACATAAGTGATATAGAAAAAAACCTCAAATTATATTTTTTTCCGTTAACTTTTCATGTGTATATTCCAACTAATTTATCATTTTTTCACAATCTCCGTAGATAGGAGTGAGGTACAAATATTATACTTTCCTTTCTGGGTTATGACTTTTCTTGTAACTTTTTATTTACACTAAGTCTTTACTAAAACTTTATTTCCTGCAAATCTCATTTTTCCCCTTTGGCACTGAGTGGGAAAATATATAATTATTTCCTGAATAAAATATGCTGTAAATAACTTTGACCTATTATACATAGCATACACACAGAGAGAAAGATAATTTGGACTTTCAGTCAGAGGTGCCTGAGGTGAGCTGGAATGGTTATTTACATGGACAAATTGGGCAGGTGCAAAGGATAGAGGCTTCTTAAATTCCAAAATTATCTATGGAGATGCATACATGGGTTTGGTAAACAATTGCTTTACCTTGACCAATTCTTGACAGAAAAATCCAGCTTTTTCTGGATTTCCAAGAGATATTCCCATAATCTTCACCACTCCTCCTGTGGTTGAACTATCTTGACAGGTTGTCCAACACTTGTAACCAAATGGTACCTGACTAACCTAATGTATTACAACATAGGATGAAAAGAACACTTAATGAAAGAGGATGTACAAAGCAAAAATACTGAGGAACAGCAGAAGTTTTTAGAAGATGAGTGAAAAAGAAAAAGAAAAGGCAAATGAAAAATTTATAGCCACCATCTTTCCTTGTGAAATTGCATTTCATCTATCTTATTACTCATTACTGATTCTTAAAATAATTTAGACAATTTCAGTTCTTTTTTTTTTTTAAAGATTTTATTTATTTGAAAGAGAGAGAGAGCGAGAGCAGGAACACAAGCAAGGGGAGTGGGAGAGGGAGAAGCAGGCTTCCCGCCCAGCAAGGAGCCTGACGCTGGGCTCAATCCCAGGACCCTGGGATCATGACCTGAGCCGAAGACAGGTGCTTAATGACTGAGCCACCCAGGCGCCCCTGGAAAATTTCATTTCTTAAGAATAAGTTTTTGTTTGAAAAATATATGAAATACCTCAGAACATACCCAAGTTCTATAAGTACTTTGTTTTCTATTACACAGCTCACTAATTCTAAGTGACAATCTAAGTCATTAAAACAAAAAAGAGTCACAAGGCAAGTCCCAGAAAGGGGTTCAAACAAGTTCAACAGTCTGCAAAAACTGCCTGCAATTAGAGCTTAAGGGGTCAGGTGAATCACCCCATTTCCTAATTTATTGGAAGTTACTGATTACAGAAATAGCTAGAGAAGTAACATACTGCAGTTGTGTATACTGCTGTCTCATTCAAATGTACTATAAATAATCAGAGAACTTCAGCTGATGGGACCAATTAAAGGAAAAAAAATATTTTTTTAATTTTTCCATTTAAATATGCACTATTATGTTAACATATATGTACCCTGTGTTATATACAATCTTTAAAATTTTCTACCTTTTTTATACAATCGTTTAAAAGTTTATAAACCAATAACTTTAATCTTATAGTAGAATACACAGAAACCCTCCCCACTTCTATATTTTGCCATTGTATAAGAAAAGGTAGTACGTACTTCCTAGGCCTATGATGTGGATTGAATAAAGGTTGAAAACAGTGCTTGATCAATAGCAAATTATTTACTAAATGGGAGTTAGTAGTATCCGAGAATATAATCTTTGTTTTTGTGTGTTTATAGGAATAAATTCCTATTTAACTCATAAGGCTAGAAATCCAAGATCAGGGTGTCAGTTGGCTTGATTTCTTCTGAGTCCTCTCTCCTTGGCTTGCAGATAACCACCTTCGCACTGTGTCCTCACGTACGCATATATCCCAACTGTGTGCCCAAATTTCCCCTCCTTCCGTCATTTTAATCCCTTCTTTAAAGACCTTCCAATTTAGACACATTCTGAGGTTCTGGGCTTAAGGCTTCAATGTGTGGGTTTTGGGGGAACATATTTCAGCCCATAATACCACCAATGAATTACTACTTGGATATTTATCAGCCTTTCTGTCTGTACAAGTCTGTGCTCTTTTGGCACTCATTGTTTTATTGTCATAAAAAACACATCACATTTACTGCATCAACTGTTTTTAAGTGTACAGTGCAGTGGTGTTGACTGTACATGGCTGTGTAACACGTTTCTAGCACTTTTCCATCTTTGCAAAACTGAAGCTCTACACTCCTATTCATTTTTTACTGATCCCTTTCTTCACCTTGGCTGATGCGTGGCTGTAGAGACAGAGTTCAGTCAGCAAAAATGTTCTTATATCTGACACAGTTGTGGGAAGCATGATTCTGCATTGTTGAATAGCATGGCACAGAGCGGGCTGAAGTGGACTCCATCCCTGATACAAGTTAGGGAGCACTCCTTCCAGTCAGCTAAGGGAGGCTAAAACGATCAGGTCCTCTGGGCTCAGGGAGCAGGCAATCTCCCTCTATTTGGGACTGAGATTATCTAATTTATGAAAGAAGTTACAAATATCTGTAGAGTAATTACAATATATCACTAACCGGTTCCATTTCATACATATTTGGGAAGTGAATAACAGATGAGTCAGTCTAGCAGAGGAATTTGAGATTAGATCTTGTGTGGGTAAGTGCCATGGAACAAATTCCTGAAGGAATTTGATTTAACCAGTGCCCCAAGATGACATGTGATATTAAATAGACCTAACAAAAGTTTTATACATTGTAGGGCTCAAAGTAACTTTCACTGACACAAAAATTAATCAAACACACATATTGTTCAGGATAGCTAACACAGCAAATTAAGATGCATATATAATTTTTCATGATTTTTTTAATCTCATGCTTTTGAGTGTGGTAGAGCAAGCAGCAGGATGGAAGAAAAATAGGCTTATTCATGATCCTGACATCCCATGAATATTTGAAAATTTATATTTTTCTTTTAAAGATTTATTTTAGATAGAGAGTGGCCAGATGCGGGGCTCGATCCCAGGACCCTGAGATCATGACCTGAGCCAAAATGAGTCAGATGCTTTAACTGACTGAGCCACCTAGATGCCCTGAAAATAATTTATTTTTGAGAAACAATCTAGATTGATTAGATTTCCCAATTTGGTCAAATTTTGTATCCCTTTCATATCTGCGACACTTATATTTGACCTCTTAAAAATTTCAATCTGGGATGTGAAATTCTTTCTGCCACCTGATTATAAGAGACTGTTTTCATCAGTACTGAAAATGTTACCAGGTTTTAAAATTCCAGTGCCTCAAGATCTATCAGATGGCAACATTTCTATACCCTGTTGTTACTTTATTTAAAAGCATTTTCCTTTGGTCATATCCAGCTGAAACCAAGTACTAAAAGTAACGTCTGCAACCACGGCTGCTAAAAGTAGGCCTTGGGTAATACCTGCAGGTTCTTACAGGGAGAAAATTTGCCATATTCTTCTTAATGGAATGGTCCCATATGTCTTTCAATCCAAAATAGCTTTTTATGATTTTAAGGTAGTGGTCACATGCAGAGGTAAATGGTGGAATGTGTGTGTGTGTGTATATATATATATATATATATATATCTCAAGGTAATTATTAAATGGGCTTTTGGGGTTCCTTGATTGAGAAATACCTTTCCCATGCAGAGGAAAAGTGTAGTGGGTCAAAATGAGCTCAGCGTGACAGGCTGAAATTTTCCTTGATGCTTCTCTCCTATTTAATGCATTCCCTCCATTACCAAACAATGCCTTTAGCATGCAGCAGCAGGGAGAAAATCTGGAATAGCTTCTGTGAAGCCAGCCTCATCAAAATGAAGGACTAGGGTTTTTGTTGTTGTTGTCATACATTTGGGAAATCATGGGAAATTTAGCATATATTTCACAATTATCTGTATAAGCACCATGATATGTGAGGAAAAAAAATCATATTAATATGGACATCCCCAGACACTGAAAGGAGTCTGACAGGCTCCCTGTAAGCACATTTAACCACAGAGTACTTAAAGGCAGTCCTTCCATCTTCATTCATAATTTCTGTTGTTGGGAGAGAATTCTGATGAGCAATGTGGCTTGATTTCATAGAAGGGTTTCTGCACATGGCAGTATGGCCATTTCCAAGGTAACGCAGGATGTAGGATCAGAGTTACAACCCTGATTACATTATATTCACTCATGACAATAGATAATATAATGAAGGGAAGCACAGAGAAGGATGACTTTTTATGTGCCTATAAATTTTTATATAGAGAATGATCCTGATTTAACAAAAAATTGGTGCAATTTGATTTAGGGTGATATGTTCTTATAGATGAAAAGTGCTAATGATATTCTTAGATTATTTTTCAAAAGAGGCCACAAAAACAGAGTTAAGAGAAAGTTGTTTATTGCATGGCTGGCCTTTAAAAATTTATGTCAATAACTTAGATAATTTTCTCTTACAAATGGTATTTTAACTAAAACTTTTTGGGCTGTGGAAACAAAATGTAATTGGCTTGTTTTAAAAAAAAAATGAAAAATGGTAAGAACAAATACCACCTGGTTCCATCATATTTACCTATATCATACCCAGTATTAGTGAGTCTCTCTCTCAGTGCTCCTTTTCATCTCTCCTTCACTTCCCCAAAGACCTTGACCCAAACTACCAGGGTGTCTCATCCTGACATAAATTACCCCTTTCACTTTGCGTGCCAAGCACATGGTTTTGGCCTTATGCCAGTTCTGGTCCTTGAACTTACAGATATCAGTCACTGTATTGCAAAAATCTTGGCATTGAAAAGGACCTTAAATTGCATCTAACCCGTAACTGCCAAGTGATTGGCACTCTGGCTCGGTGTGGTGGCAGTTCTGCGCTCTGCTCTCCTAGTGCTCAGTTCTGTCATAGTTTGCTTAGGTATAAATATCTTTTATCTCTCTGACAGAACTTTGACTGCCATTTCTTGTCAGTTTCAAAACTGTGCCTTCGCACAGTTTCAAAATCAATCCCACACCTGCCTATTAGGATTTCCACTGATCGTAATTATAATAATGGGAAAATCCCAGACTAGATATCAACTCATATGATAATACTCAGGAATCTTAGTAAGCCCGCTATTTTGGCCAGTCAGAGGTACAGTGGTCAAGATGAGGACATTTTGCAAGGTGAGATAATCTTTTTCTGTTTATAATTCCTTCGACTGTCATGGAGAGAGCTAGAAAATTTAGATATGATCCAAAGGAGAAATAAAGTGATGAAAATATTAGAGGGGAAAAAACAGGAGATTTCGAACTCAAAAATAAAGATAACCTGTAAATTGAATGATACTACATACAGCCAACTCTCAATTTTCATCAAGAGTAAGAAAAAAGTAAATTATAGTAAATAACATTTTCAATTTAAAACTTCTTGACTTATGGAACATAAATTGTGGAATACTTTAACAAAGACCATTTCACAGTTTACTTCCCTGAAGACACTGACACACAAAAATGACAAAAAAACCCCCCCCCAAAAAAACAAACAAAAAAAACCAAACGCACTCTTACATGCATCTATAGGGTCCTATGGAGATGCCAAAATAGGTGATTTTAGCTTGTTTTCCTTCTTAGTGACCTTTATAAATAATACTGCATGTAAAATCAATGCTTCAAATGATTCCAGTCCAATGATTCTGGGCTAATTTGATTATTAAAACATATCTGTAATACTGGTTCCAAGTTAAATTGAAAGTCATTGGACCTTCTAGAAATTATTTATTCCTAAACTTTGTTTTTACATTAGTGTTGTAGTTATTTGTTAGAAAGGATATTTTATTTATTCTCTCAAGAATAAACTAAATGGTATCACACCCTGACCTATAAACTATATTTAAGAGTTCAGTGACTAATGTTTCCCGAGACTTTATTAATCTCTAATAAGTTAAGCTCTTCTACTTCATTACGTGCTGACTAAAATAGTGTTTGAGTCTCAATAATTATAGAAGACACTAAAAAATTGTCAAAATTAAGGCCTCAGTGTAATCACTGAGTTTTGTCATCTAGCTGCCAGACATCAGCCAACTACGGGATACATTTTATTTTTGTTGACTGTTATTTTTGAGAACTGCCATTTAAATGAGTGGAAAACAAAAATAAATTTGGACAAGACTCCTAGCTTAAATCTGTTTTTCAATAGCAAATATTATGATTTAAATAATATTTTAACATTAATTCAGTCTGCCAACATACATGAACATACAAATTGCATCTAGGCATTATAATCTTCCACGATTATTGTCAGTGCAAAAGGAAAGCCTTTGATCAGATTGCCCATGACAGATCCCACTTCTGCTTCATAAAATTTTAAGAGATATAAATTTTGAACCTATTAAGGGAGAAAAAAATTTCAATTTATGGAAAATGATAGGTCAGCAGAGATTTAAATTGGTTTAGACCTGTGCTTAAGAGGTACTTAGGCTGGCTTGCAGCAGATGACGTAATCCTTCAATGAAGGGAAAACACAGCTATTGACATGCTAATCAGAGGCTCCATTGGCCTCAGAGATGGATAAAGCTTTCCTTCAAGTTATTGTTGATAATAAGATTAAGAGAATTGTTGAGTTTTCTGTGCCTGTGACAGAAGGGTCAATTTTTCAACATCAGTATGTAAGCTTATCTCATACAGTTTTGCTAATGTCCTCCTGACCCAAGTAAAAGGCGGAGATAAATATTTGAGAGATAGGTTTCAGTATGCTGTGTCTTTATTATTTTTATATTTATAACATAAATTGTGATTTTGTAAATTGACCAATTATGGTATCAAGAAGAGCTGTCTCCCCTCACAAACCATACTAAACACTAGATATTACTCAAGGAAATCATGCAGTGCTCAATAAGGCGAATCAAGGCAGGCTGAACAAAATTTGACCAGTCTTTTAACAGATATGATTTCTTAAGCTGTTAGAATGAAACTGAAGGTTTTGCCAGTGAAGTGAGGTTCACTTTTACCTTAGATGCCAAGGTAAACTTTTTAATAGTTTTACTTTTGGAAGGAGAAGGGAGGTAAGAAAAGAGAAAGAAAAAAAGAAACTAAGGAAGACAAGCTGCAGGAGATGTAACAAAATAATAAGCCTTTTTAAAAATTAAAATGTTAGATGTAGAACATTTATAAAGTTGGAAAGTGGAAAATAAAGAATTTTACCTGCTTAATTCTACATGGTATGAAAGTAAAGGGGAGTGAAGTTACATTATTGCCATCAAGCATATAAGGTAGCTAACTGGTGAAAGGAAAATCAAATTCAGTAGAGAAATGTTTATTTATCCTTACATGCTTCAAAATAATTGATTTCTACCCAAAACAGTCAGCGTTCCTAAGTTACAACTCATAATGCTTAGGGATCAATATGGAAAATAATACCATGAAGGAATTTTTGACTTTCTAGTATTAATAATACTTGTCTTTGAAAAGGGTATTCTTCATTTTTCAAAGCCTCATTATTTTAAGTTTAATGTATTTGTTGTGTGTTGAAAACTGCACACGCGCGCGCGCACACACACACTGTGGCCAAAGAAGACAATGATCATATTTTACTCGTTAATCTGCTCCCCCCACACCAAAAAATAATAATCTATCTCAAAATGATATTCCACCCCATGGGGACTCCAGAATTCTGCAGAGATCATGTGAAACAATGTAAACAATAACATGGTGAGAAAAAGGAAAACACTGAAAATGACAAATAACTTGCTTTCCTCACCAAATATGAGCAAACATAAAATGTGTTTGCAATTCAGGCTCAAATTTCAAAAATTCTAAGTAGAGCTCTACCAGAAAACATGCTATATATATGCAAATGTCCTCCTTCATATACTGAGATGAGGCCACTGAAGTGTTATCAGCCTGGTTTGTGCTTTGAATCACTTCACTAGGGGATTTTTTTTTTTTAACTTTCATATTCAATTTCACTTTGTAAGAAACTGTAGCCGTGTTCAAGAAAGCTGGATGATCATGAAAAAGAGTTTGAACAAAGCAAGATTAATAGATCTACTCAATGCCCCTCCTGCCTATGGGGACACTGTCTCTTGAGTTTTAGACTTAAGTCTGCTTAGGTGAACTTTTCTTTACTGACCTAACATCATACCAGACTTTATTTCTGTTTACTGTTGATTTGAATCTGTAGAAGACCAATCAACTTTATTTGTAAAAAGTATATATATCTATCTATCTCTATTGTTAGAGAGTGGTCACTTACTATAGTTCACCTAGCTTTGAACTCTGTGCCACTATGCCTGGCTATGCGAATCATCTTCACTGAAAGAAACATTAAAAGGAAATCCACAGGAGAAGCACAGTATCAGCCTCAAGAGTTCAGAATATTTCTGAGCCACACAAAGAAATGTGCTCCTCCCCATTTCTTTTGTATGACTTCTCACAAATCAGCCTCCCTGAACTGGCATCTTTTTTTTTTTTTTTTTTATGTTTGATTTTGTTTTGTTTTTTTTTTAAACAATGTGATGGTTAATTCTACATGTCAACTTGAGTAGGCTAAAGGATGTTCAGATAGCTGGTAAACATTATTTCTGGGTGTGTCTGTGAGGGTATTTACAGAAGAGATTAACATTTGAATTCATAGGCTGACTATAGAGCGCCCTCCCCAGTGCGGTGGGCATCATCTAATTTGTTCCAGATAAGGGAACTTCTCACGTCCATTACTGTGTGAGCCATTCCTATACTAAAGCTCCTCTTACATATATCTGTATATATCTGGTTGGTTCTATCTCTGGAGAACTCTAACTAATACATACAGCTTTATTGAATTGTAATAGACCATACAATAACCTGCTTAAATACGCAATTAAATTATTTTTAGTAAATTTACAGAATTGTGCCACTGTCACCACCATCCAACTTTTTTTTTGTAGTTTTTAATTTTACTATGTTAGTCACCATACAATACATCATTAGTTTTTGATGTAGTGATCCACGATCCATTGTTTTCGTATAACACCCAGTGCTCCATGCAGAACGGGCCCTCTTTAATACCCATCACCAGGCTAACCCATCCCCCCTCCCTCTGCCCCTCTAAAACCCTCAGTTTCTCAGAGTCCATAGTCTCTCATGGTTCATCTCTCCCTCCGATTTCCCCCCCTTCATTTTTCCCTTCCTTCTCCTAATGTCCTCCATGCTATTCCTTATGTTCCACAAATAAGTGAAACCATATGATAATTGACTTTCTCTGCTTGACTTATTTCACTTAGCATAATCTCCTCCAGTCCCATCCATGTTGATGTAAAAGTTGGGTATTCATCTTTTCTGATGGCTGAGTAATATTCCATTGTAGATATGGACCACATCTTCTTTATCCATTCATCTGTTGAAGGGCATCTCGGCTCTTTCCACAGTTTGGCTATTGCGGACATTGCTGCTATGAACATTGGGGTGCATATGGCCCTTCTTTTCACTACATCTGTGTCTTTGGGGTAAATGCACAGGAGTGTGTAAATGTATTTTGTATTTCTTCAGGTGGAATAATGGGAATTGCTGGGTCATAGGGTAGCTCTATTTTTAAATTTTTGAGGCACCTCCACACTGTTTTCCAAAGTGGCTGTACCAACTTGCATTCCCACCAACAGTGTAAGAGGGTTCCCCTTTCTCCACAACCTCTCCAACATTTGTTCTTTCTTTCCCTGTCCATTTTGGCCATTCTAACTGGTGTAAGGTGGTATCTCAGTGTGGTTTTGATTTGGATTTCCCTGATGGCTAATGATGATGAACATTTTTTCATGTGTCTGTTAGCCATTTGTATGTCTTCTTCAGAGAAGTGTTTGTTCATGTCTTCTGCCCACTTTTTGACTTGATTATTTGTTTTTCGGGTGTTGAGTTTGAGAAGTTCTTTATAGATTTTGGATACCAGCCCTTTATCTGGAGTGTCATTTGCAAATATCTTCTCGCATTCTGTGGGTTGCCTCTTTGTTTTGTTGACTGTTTCCTTTGCTGTGCAGAAGCTTTTTATCTTGATGAAGTCCCAAATGTTCATTTTTGCTTTTGTTTCACTAGCTTTTGGAGATGTATCTTGAAAGAAGTTGCTGTGGCCGATGTCAAAGAGGTTACTGCTATGTTCTCCTCTAGGATTTTGATGGATTCCTGTCTCACATTGAGGTCTTTCATCCACTTTGAGTTTATCTTTGTGAGTGGTGTTAGAGAATGGTCGAGTTTCATTCTTCTGCATGTGGCTGTCCAATTTTCCCAGCACCATTTATTGAAGAGACTTTTTTCCATTGCATGTTTTTTCCTGCTTTGTCGAAGATTATTTGACCATAGAGTTGAGGGTCCATATCTGGGTGCTGTATTCTGTTCCATTGGTCTGTATGTCTGTTTTTGTGCCAGTACCATGCTGTCTTGGTGATCACTGATTTG
Source organism: Neomonachus schauinslandi (assembly GCF_002201575.2). NCBI lineage: Eukaryota > Metazoa > Chordata > Mammalia > Carnivora > Phocidae > Neomonachus > Neomonachus schauinslandi. The sequence goes on from NC_058416.1 coordinate 10,986,693, forward strand.
TAATATAGCTTGAAATCAGGCAACGTGATGCCCCCAGCTTTGTTTTTCTTTTTCAACATTTCCTTGGAGATTCGGGGTCTTTTCTGATTCCATACAAATTTTAGGATTGTTTGTTCCAGCACTTTGAAAAATGTCATTGAAATTTTGATCAGGGTGACATTGAAGGTATAGATTGCTCTGGGTAGCATAGACATTTTAACAATGTTTATTCATCCGATCCATGAGCATGGCATATCTTTCCATCTTTTTGTGTCTTCTTCAATTTCTTTCATGAGTGTTTTGTAGTTCCTAGAGTATAGATCCTTTACCTCTTTGGTTAGGTTTATTCCGAGGTATCTTATGGTTTTTGGTGCTATTGTAAATGGAATCGTTTCTTTAATTTCTCTTTCTACAAGATGTGTTGTTAGTGTATAAGAAAGCAACTGATTTCTGTGCATTGATTTTTATATCCTGCCACATTACTGAATTGCTGGATGAGTTCTAGTAATTTGGGGGTGGAGTCTTTTGGGTTTTCCACATAAAGCATCATGTCGTCTGAGAAAAGAGAGAGTTTGACTTCTTCTATGAACTGGCATCTTTTATCTGTAAAAAAAAAAGGGGGGGCGCGGGAGGATTTTCCTATCTTTCTTTTTTAAGGTTATTATAAGCACCAAAGGAGGTGATTTGTGTGAAAGGACTCTTTAACTACAAAGTCCTACACAAACGTGAATCTTACAACTGCAGTCACTCTAGTCATTCCTGACTGAGACAGTCTCACTGACATCAGCCATTAAGCCTCATGACCATACATGACTAAACCATAATGAAAACAATGAGTGACTCACAAGCCAAACACAAAAGACAACTTAAGAAAACGTAAGTTATTACTATAACAAAGATGGATATTTATAGACCTTTAAGCATCCCTAATGATGTAGCACAAACTCCTATGGTTCTATAAAATCACAAAATAATGCTAATCTGTTTTGCATATTCTAAACTTTGAAATATAAAAATTCCAACACTGCAAGGTCAGAATTTTTTTTTTAATTCCCAGAATCCACATGAACTGAATTTAAGGAAAATAAAGGTTAACATACACTGCGTCCTGGCAATGGAGCCAGGCACTGTTCTAAATACTCTCCACTAATCAACTCATTGAAGGCTCCAGACATCCCTATTAGATAGGTGATATTGTCGTAACTATTTTATAAGTGGAGAAACTGAGGCATAAAGCATTCAAGTAACCTGTCCAAAGTCACTCAGCTGGCAAAGATGAAGTTAAGATTGAAAGTCACACACTCTAGCTCCAGAGTCCCTAATAGTAAACACTACACAGTATTCCTTCTCTGAGATGTTGATTAAACCTGTCAAATGTTACCAAAAAGCAAGGCAAATGAGACCGAGAAATAAGGCTGAGAACTATAAAAGGCTCTAAATAATAGAACATATTTAAAAGTGATGAGTCTAGGGATCTACACATATTAGGCGTTGAATAAAATGTCCAGTCTCTCTGAAATCTTTTTACCCTTCCTCCTCTCTCTCCCTTTGAAGAGGACACTTACCAGAGATTTATACCAAAATCTTATCTGGAGTTATTGGGAATTGGAGACAAAACACATTGTCAGTGATTCTCAAATTTATCAGCATAAGCTAGCAGAAATGCTATTTTCAGCTTCCCACTTCTATACCCGAAATACTGAGAAAGGATGAAATATCATCATTTTTTACAACCATTCAGGGGGTCTACCAACAATGGTGTAAAAGAAAAAAATTGAATAGATGGCTTTAAGGAAAGGCAAGAGTGAAACATGTAGCCTGTAGGTTAGGAAACATTTCAGAAGACTTCCTCTGTGTGTTGCAAAGGGATAGCATGTCGTAGTCACAAGCAAAGAGCCATACAGACATCATATCAAGAGCCAATATAGAGGCTTAAAGAAACAAAAATAATAGTCCATTTGGGGAGCAATATCATTGAGATAGTAAGAAATACTAAGGTGAAAAATGAATGGAAAGTGAACATACAGACGGTTTTATCCTAGTGAAGAGAAAATTGAGCTCTTGCTGAAAACTCGCAATCTAGCAAACTATGAAGGGTATTGCTGATGTATGATAGAACTGATCAACAAATACACAACAATATGTGAAAAAAAAAGCATGAGGGAGGGATAGAGAAAAGAAGAGCAAAATCCCATGCCATTCAGCGAGAGGAGGGGAGTGGACCAGACTGTATAGACATTGTGTGTGCAAATGCAGTCAATGACAGAGCTATACACAGATTGTTGTTTAAAGGCAGGGCTTCCAGAAATAAAAGTTCCCAAGCAGTGACTCTAACTTCAGGGTTTTGTTTTTTCTATCTGTTGATACATTCTTTCTTTGATTTGAGAGGATGCAGAGCCTAGAGGAGACTATCACTTAAGTTTCCATTGCATCTGGATGAATAGAAGTAGCAGGATTTGGTTAAGAACAAGGTGTTCTGTGTTGAGCCCTCTCTCTAAATCATACTAAGTTGTTTTTGCCTTGTGCATCTGATAATCTGTAATGCAAATACTCTTTTACTTCAGCTATTCCTTGCCAAATCCTCTTTCATTCGCTTCATCTTTCATCATCTTTCACCATATTTAACCAGAAGGCTTTTAAAAGGCTGGAATGCACAGGAGTGTGTAAATGTATTTTGTATTTCTTCAGGTGGAATAATGGGAAAATGTAACTGAAAGCCGATATTGTTTCATACAAATGTGTATTTAAATGTAATCTGCCCTCACTGACTTCATGCCTTTGGGTAAACTAAGCCTCATACTTTATCTGCAAAATAATGACATAATTACAAATCTCAATCACTTTGTTGGTTTTATGGAAGAATTATTTGACACGTGTTGGTTTTTTGGGGGTGTGTGTGTGTGCGTTCACACACACAAATAAAAACATACATTAAATATTTTGTGCTTATACTGATGGAAATCCATGAATCATTATCGTCGTCTTCACTAATGAATAGAGAGAGTACTTTCTACACTCAAGGGAGTGTTCTAGATGCATTAAAGTTGTTAATTTTCCTTTTATAGTAATTCTTATGACTAGTGGCAGGCCAATGGATTTGGGTGAGCTGACAGAAATGACCCATAGATTATCCAGAAACTTCACCCCCAGTCCACTGGGCTAGCCACAGAGTAAAAGAAGGTGGCAAAGACTGCAGGAGACTCTGGTAAAGCCAGGAATGCTCAGCAAATACTGGCAGATGGCATGCCACATGGGGTTGTACACTGTCAGCATTCCAGGGATCCCCACCCTGGACTTTTGCCCCTTCACCAAGACACTCACTGGAGGAGTAGATATAAACATCACTGCCTTTGACAAGAGTTTTGAGCACATCCAGGCCAGCCTCAAAGGCTGTACCAAAAAAGTCACCATTGTGAGGCTTTCGACTTCCCAGTTGTCTCTGCCTTCCCAGGTGCCTCTATCAGAATTTGGTTTGTCCTAAATGCCTCTTGTGCAAGTCATTTGGCCCAGAAGAGCACCGTGACGGGTCTCAGACTCCATGCCAAACTCTCCTGAGCTCCTCCAACCACCAGCCCTGAGCCATCTGTGTTTCCCAAAGAGGGCACCTTCTCACCAAGGTGACAGATGAGACCACTGGCTGTTCTCTTACTTGTGCACACTCCTTTCTAACAGACTCCCAGATCAGGATTTAGGACTTGAATGAACAAAGTGGCCAACCTCCCTGGCTGCTCCAAGATGAAACACCACCATTCTCTTCTGAGAACTGCTATTTCCTGGCTACAGGAGCTTGACAACTCCTCTGCCAAACTCTGGGATCTCATGAGCTTAAGAGCATTAAGATGATGTGGCTAGCTAACAACTTTAAGTCACTGAATTTTGACTATGGTGATACCTAAATGGGTATCGGGAATGCAGACGTCCACATGTGCATCTGCAAAGAGTGAACAGAAATTCCTCACTCCGAGGACACGGTGGCTGGACCACAAGGTTGAGCTTTGGGCACCATGCCAAGTTCATCACTTCAACAGGCATGAGCAGGAGACTCCAGTTTTAAAGTCTGTAGGCCCTGTCCCTTCTCACAGAAGCTCATGCTCAGTAGCGGGGTAGTGCTAGGGTGGGAAGGAGGTAGAGACTACTTGGCAAGGGGGGTCTATAGAGAGACAGTCACATCATTTCACTGCCAGATGACCACTCAGATATAAGAAAAGCATGTGAGAGCCACAGCAGTATGGACCACCCTAACAGATGTGGCTCCATAGGAACATATGTGCAAGGAGGAACTGTCACCCTCTAAAGCCTCAGCGTCAGAGCCCAGAGCCTATCCCCTAATGTCACTCATTGAGTTGGTGGTGTTGGCCAGTCCATCAACACTTTGTTTCTGTTCCTGTGAGATGGGGAGAGGTTGTAAATAAATCGAGACTTAGTGAGACACAAATGGGAAGAGAAATTAAGATTGATTTGGATCTAGGACGGACTCCAAAATTTGTGTTCCTAATTATTAAGCTTTTTACATTTAATTTTTTTTTTTTTTTCAATTCTAAGCATATATCACTAATGGTCATTTTTAACTTGTGTGAGTGAAGTTTATGTATGGTTGCCCTTGTTATAGTTACTCCTAATTTAACATGCACCCTAAAGTACCATTAGAAATATGTGCTGTTAAATTTAATGTTAAATTTGTGTGCATTTATATTTCCTTCTTTGGGCACACACAGATTTAAACCTGGGCCTTAGACCGTCATGAAGGAAACTCTGAAATAAAAATGCGATGATGTGTCAAAACCATAAACATATGTAATTTCATCATTTTCCTAACACCTCATTTCTATCTCCTAATCTCAGAAAAAATTGCAGTGGAATCCTCATCTTTATTACATTCATATTCAATCTAGGGACACACAATGAAAGCCAAACTTTTAAATCTGACGCATCATTTGTTTGTGTGACAAATATTTCATTCGCCCTTTCTAAATTTCTCTGAGGACACTGTTCTGATGGTAATAAGAAATGTGTATTTCCACATAATAGAATGTGGGGTTTTTTTGCTCATTTTCATAAATTGTTAGCATTAAAGTGGGTAATTTAATCAGAAGAAATATATCCAGGTGGTTCAAATTTATAGAGAAATCACTTTTTAAACCTTTTCATTGCATTATTTAAGTTTGCTTTTAATACAAACTAAGCAAAACGTAGGATAGAATAAATCTTAATCCCAGTTATACCTGATAGCAGCCAGCCCCCTGGGGGTTTCTGGTAGAGCTAAAATATAATCCATTTGTCAGCTCTCCATTGCTTGATGTCCTCAGGGAATTTTATCTACAGTAATTTGCAAATGCTTCCTTTCCCTATTGACACTGAGGGAGGTTTTATTACATTAGTGGTTACAGTAGTTGTGAGAGGGGATGTATTGTCTCTCAAACCACTTGCTCTTGGCTGACCACTCATGCCCATGTATTTCATAGCTGGGTCTACATAACTAATGCCTTCCCATTCCAATCCCTTTCTGAATTGAAAACTTGGTTTTAAGGTGACTACACTCATGACTCACTTTAATATTCCAAATTCCCATAGAAGTTTCCATAACTGGGTGCACCAAAAGTGGTGTTCTGTTGTCTGTAAGGTCAGACTTATTTGCTTGACTTTACAGAGAGACCATTGGCTATGGCCTAAGGTTCTATAAATATTCAAACACTCGGCACAAGGGCTTGAGGCAGATTCCTCTCTCCTACTTGCTCTCTTCTCTCATCAGTTACCATCTTCATGTGATTTACATATGACGGTGTATTCTCAATCCAGAATCCCACATGGAAAAACTCTGCGTGGCTTTTAGACCACAGAGCAATGGAAGAAGTGTGGTCCTTGGAGGGCTACATGATTGTCTGTGCCAGTCGTGAGATAACCGTCCCACACAGGCAACGTCAGGAGTGTCCCCCACCCCCCCCCCCCCACCCCCCACAGCCCAGGAAGAAGCTGACAGTTGTTTTTCACTTGAGCTATACTGAGGAGCTACCTTAGGCAGTCTTTGAGTGCAACCTCTAAGAGTTTCCTGCTAGTAGCCTTATTTGAGTTCTGTGTAAGACCCCAGGCTATATATATTTATTTTGCACATGCTGCTAAAGCCGTGTGAATTCATAGGAACCTAGCTGAACTGCCTGAGCCATCATCCTTTGTAGAACTTAAAAGACTTTTTTTCAGTTCAGCCTCCATTGGCTTTCAGGCATCTTCTTGTACCTTGGGAATAAGAATAACAAAATTCCTAAATAAGCAGTGTGGTTTTCTCAAAGTCTGAACAGCCCGCTAGTGTCTAAGATTATTGTTTAGTGACAGGGTCAGCGAGAGAGAACTTATTTCTCAGAATTTGAAGAATGTCCATGGTTGTTCTAGGAATTTCACAGGCTAAGATAGCCTTGAATTAAAGTTGTACTTATCAGAGAGCTTCTATTTGTCATATGGATGACTAGAGCCTTCAACGCCTCTGGGCTCCTTTCTCGGAGGAGTCCATTATCATGACATCAATGTACTGCTCCAACAAGCTACTCATGATTGTCAAGCCCAAGTCCTGCCTTACTAGACTATGGCAACAGGGTAGCAAATTCAGATATCCTTGTGTTATTACAATAAGTACATACCAAGAACCCAAGTCACCAAAATGCAAATTGTTCTGGCTGGACTGCAGAATTACTGTGGAACAGAAGAACTTAAACAGGACTATAATGGCATACAAGTTTTCCTTGGCCTGTTGCACTTCCTACATAGTCTTTCCCATATTAAGTACAGCTGAGGTAACTGGAGGAAATATCTTGCTTAATTTTTGATAGTCTATTATTAATATACATGAACTGAATGCTTTGTAAGCTACCCAGACAAGACTGCTAAAAAAAAAAAAAAAAAAAAAAAGGTTTTTACAATCAAACCTTCTAATTCATGCATTGCCATAATCAGAAGAAATATCTTACATTAGTTTTGTACCAATTATGCATTGTTTAAATATTGCTTAAAATTGACTACTTAAGAAAGATTGGGTTATTCAAAAGATTCCTATTTACGATGGGTAGTTAAAACTGGAGGAGTGGGGTTAGTTATTCCTTGTAAAAAGGGTAAGGCCAAAATGCCCAGTTCATATATCTATTCTAATTATACATTCAGGTAAATTCAAGGACCACAGAATATTTTCTCTAGTCACACATTCTAACTTGTGACTTAATCTACATCTGAGTTCCTTCTACCACTGTATCTTCATACTCTTCATATTTTAAAGTCTGAGTTTCAATTTTGGGAATTTCACAGTGCTATTCCAGAATGGATGTTGAGCCAGATACCTGGCATCCTGACAAGTTTTGTATATCAACCCAAATCTACTTTACTCAAATTGTACTTATGTCCCAAGATACCCTACCAGAAGTTGAGCAAGCAACTTCTAATTTTAGATTTTACCCCTTCTAATCAATCATTCTCAGATATTATGCCTTTAAATGGAAAGGTACATTCAGCATTCAGTCTACTTTTATTTCTTTGTTTAATTAAGAGTTTATTTTTTTAGATCAAATCAAAGCAAATGGAAGGTAAGATACAGAGAGTTTATATACAACCTCTGTCCCAATGCATGGACAGCCTTCTCCATTAACAGCATCACTCATCAGAGTGGTATATTTGTTACAATTAACAAATCTAAATTGACTTATAATCATTCAAAGTTCATAGTTTACATTAGGGTTCACTTTTGGTGTTGTACATTCCATGGGTTTAAAAAAATGTATAATGACATGTATCCACCAATACATTATTATATGTAGTGGTTTCACTGCCTGACAAAGCCTCTGTGTTCCATCTCTTTATTCCCCCATTTTACTGGCCCCTAACAATCTGTGATCATTTTCCTGTCTACAGTTTTGCCTTTTCCAGAGTGTCCTATAGTGGGAATTAAACAGTATGCAACATTGTCAGATTGACTCTTTCACTTTTTTTTTTTTTTTTTTTTTAAATTTTTTTTTTTTATTCTTATGTTAATCCCCATACATTACATCATTAGTTTTAGATGAAGTGTTCCATGATTCATTGTTTGTGCATAACACCCAGTGCTCCATGCAGAACGTGCCCTCCTCAGTACCCACCACCAGGCTAACCCATCCTCCCACCCCCCTCCCCTCTAGAACCCTGTTTGTTTTTCAGAGTCCATCGTCTCTCATGGTTCGTCTACCCCTCCGATTTCCCCCGCTTCATTCTTCCCCTCCCGCTACCTTCTTCTTCTTCTTTTTTTTTTTTTTCTTAACATATATTGCGTTATTTGTTTCAGAGGTACAGATCTGAGATTCAACAGTCTTGCAAAATTCACAGCGCTTACCAGAGCACATACCCTCCCCAGTGTCTATCACCCAGTCACCCCATCCTTCCCACCCCACCCCCCACTCCAGCAACCCTCAGTTTGTTTCCTGAGATTAAGAATTCCTCATATCAGTGAGATCATATGATACTTGTCTTTCTCTGTTTGACTTATTTCACTCAACATAATACCCTCCAGTTCCATCCACGTCATTGCAAATGGCAAGATCTCGTTCCTTTTGATGGCTGCATAATATTCCATTGTATATATATACCAGATCTTCTTTATCCATTCATCTGTTGATGGACATCTTGGCTCTTTCCACAGTTTGGCTATTGTGGACATTGCTGCTATAAACATCGGGGTGCACGTACCCCTTCGGATCCCTACTTTTGTATCTTTGGGGTAAATACCCAGTAGTGCAATTGCTGGATCATATGGTAGCTCTATTTTCAACTTTTTGAGGAACCTCCATACAGTTTTCCAGAGTGGCTGCACCAGCTTGCATTCCCACCAACAGTGTAGGAGGGTTCCCCTTTCTCCGCATCCCCGCCAACATCTGTCATTTCCTGACTTGTTAATTTTAGCCATTCTGACAGGTGTGAGGTGGTATCTCATTGAGGTTTTGATTTGGATTTCCCTGATGCCGAGCGATACTGAGCACTTTTTCATGTGTCTGTTGGCCATTTGGATGTCTTCTTTGGAAAAATGTCTTTTCATGTCTTCTGCCCATTTCTTGATTGGATTCTTTGTTCTTTGGGTGTTGAGTTTGATGAGTTCTTTATAGATTTTGGATACTAGCCCTTTATCTGATATGTCATTTGCAAATATCTTCTCCCATTCTGTTGGTTGTCTTTTGGTTTTGTTGACTGTTTCTTTTGCTGTGCAAAAGCTTTTTATCTTGATGAAGTCCCAATAGTTCATTTTTGCCCTTGCCTCCCTTGCCTTTGGCGATGTTTCTAGGAAGAAGTTGCTTCGGTTGAGGTCAAAGAGGTTGCTGCCTGTGTTCTCCTTTAGGATTTTGATGGACTCCTGTCTCACATTGAGGTCTTTCAACCATTTGGAGTCTATTTTTGTGTGTGGTGTAAGGAAATGGTCCAGTTTCATTCTTCTGCATGTGGCTATCCAATTTTCCCAACACCATTTGTTGAAGAGACTGTCTTTTTTCCATTGGACATTCTTTCCTGCTTTGTCAAAGATGAGTTGACCATAGAGTTGAGGGTCCATTTCTGGGCTCTCTATTCTGTTCCATTGATCTATGTGTCTGTTTTTGTGCCAGTACCATGCTGTCTTGATGATGACAGCTTTGTAATAGAGCTGGAAGTCCGGAATTGTGATGCCGCCGGCTTTGCTTTTCTTTTTCAACATTCCTCTGGCTATGCGGGGTCTTTTCTGGTTCCATACAAATTTTAGGATTATTTGTTCCATTTCTTTGAAAAAAGTGGATGGTATTTTGATGGGGATTGCATTGAATGTGTAGATTGCTCTAGGTAGCATTGACATCTTCACAATATTTGTTCTTCCAATCCATGAGCATGGAATGTTTTTCCATTTCTTTGTGTCTTCCTCAATTTCTTTCATGAGTATTTTATAGTTTTCTGAGTACAGATCCTTTGTCTCTTTGGTTAGATTTATTCCTAGGTATCTTATGGTTTTGGGTGCAATTGTAAATGGGATCGACTCCTTAATTTCTCTTTCTTCTGTCTTGTTGTTGGTGTATAGGAATGCCACTGACTTCTGTGCATTGATTTTATATCCTGCCACTTGACTGAATTCCTGTATGAGTTCTAGCAGTTTTGGGGTGGAGTCTTTTGGGTTTTCCACATAAAGTATCATATCATCTGCAAAGAGTGAGAGTTTGACTTCTTCCTTGCCAATTTGGATGCCTTTGATTTCTTTTTGTTGTCTGATTGCTGTGGCTAGGACTTCCAATACTATGTTGAATAGCAGTGGTGATAGTGGACATCCCTGCCGCGTTCCTGACCTTAGGGGGAAAGCTCTCAGTTTTTCCCCATTGAGAATGATATTCGCTGTAGGTTTTTCATAGATGGCTTTTATGATATTGAGGTATGTACCCTCTATGCCTATACTCTGAAGAGTTTTGATCAAGAAAGGATGCTGTACTTTGTCAAATGCTTTTTCTGCATCTATTGAGAGGATCATATGATTCTTGTTCTTTCTTTTGTTAATGTATTGTATCACATTGATTGATTTGCGGATGTTGAACCAACCTTGCAGCCCAGGGATAAATCCCACTTGGTCATGGTGAATAATCCTTTTAATGTACTGTTGGATCCTATTGGCTAGTATTTTGGTGAGAATTTTTGCATCCATGTTCATCAGGGATATTGGTCTGTAATTCTCCTTTTTGATGGGGTCTTTGTCTGGTTTTGGGATCAAGGTAATGCTGGCCTCATAAAATGAGTTTGGAAGTTTTCCTTCCATTTCTATTTTTTGGAACAGTTTCAGAAGAATAGGTATTAATTCTTCTTGAAATGTTTGGTAGAATTCCCCTGGGAAGCCATCTGGCCCTGGGCTTTTGTTTTTTGGGAGATTTTTGATGACTGCTTCAATTTCCTTAGTGGTTATAGGTCTGTTCAGGTTTTCTATTTCATCCTGGTTCAGTTTTGGTAGTTGGTACATCTCTAGAAATGCATCCATTTCTTCCAGGTTATTTAATTTGCTGGCATAGAGTTGCTCATAATATGTTCTTATAATTGTTTGTATTTCTTTGGTGTTGGTTGTGATCTCTCCTCTTTCATTCATGATTTTGTTGATGTGGGTCATTTCTCTTCTCTTTTTGATAAGTCTGGCCAGGGGTTTATCAATCTTGTTAATTCTTTCAAAGAACCAGCTCCTAGTTTCATTGATCTGTTCTACTGTTCTTTTAGTTTCTATTTCATTGATTTCTGCTCTGATCTTGATTATTTCTCTTCTCCTGCTGGGTTTAGGTTTTATTTGCTGTTCTTTCTCCAGCTCCTTTAGGTGTAGGGTTAGGTTGTGTACTTGAGACCTTTCTTGCTTCTTGAGAAAGGCTTGTATTGCTATATACTTTCCTCTTAGGACTGCCTTTGCTGCATCCCAAAGATTTTGAATAGTTGTGTTTTCATTTTCATTGGTTTCCATGTATTTTTTTAATTCTTCTTTAATTTCCTGGTTGACCCATTCGTTCTTTAGTAGGATGCTCTTTAGCCTCCATGTATTTGAGTTCTTTCTGACTTTTGTCTTGTGATTGAGCTCTAGTTTCAAAGCATTGTGGTCTGAAAATAGGCAGGGAATGATTCCAATCTTTTGGTACCGGTTGAGACCTGATTTATGACCTAGGATGTGATCTATTCTGGAGAATGTTCCATGGGCACTAGAGAAGAATGTGTATTCCGTTGCTTTGGGGTGGAATGTTCTGAATATGTCTGTAAAGTCCATTTGGTCCAGTGTGTCATTTAAAGTCTTTATTTCCTTGTTGATCTTTTGCTTAGATGATCTGTCCATTTCAGTGAGGGGGGTGTTAAAGTCCCCCACTATTATTGTATTGTTGTCGATGTGTTTCTTTGCTTTTGTTATTAATTGGCTTATATAATTGGCTGCTCCCATGTTAGGGGCATAGATATTTACAATTGTTAGATCTTCTTGTTGGATAGATCCTTTAAGTATGATATAGTGTCCTTTCTCATCTCTTATTACAGTCTTTGGTTTAAAATCTAATTTGTCTGATATAAGGATTGCCACCCCAGCTTTCTTTTGGTGTCCATTAGCATGGTAAATGGTTTTCCACCCCCTCACTTTCAATCTGGGGCTGTCTTTGGGTCGAAAATGAGTCTCTTGCAGACAGCATATCGATGGGTCTTGTTTTTTAATCCAGTCTGATAGCCTGTGTCTTTTGATTGGGGCATTGAGCCCATTTACATTCAGGGTAACTATTGAAAGATAGGAATTTAGTGCCATTGTATTGCCTGTAAGGTGACTGTTACCGTATATTGTCTGTGTTCCTTTCTGGTCTATGTTGCTTTTGGGGTCTCTCTTTGCTTAGAGGACTCCTTTCAAGATTTCCTGTAGGGCTGGTTTTGTGTTTGCAAATTCCTTTAGTTTTTGTTTGTCCTGGAAGCTTTTTATCTCTCCTTCAATTTTCAATGACAGCCTAGCTGGATATAGTATTCTTGGCTGCATATTTTTCTCGTTTAGTGCTCTGAATATATCCTGCCAGTCCTTTCTGGCCTGCCAGGTCTCTGTGGATAGGTCTGTTGCCAATCTAATGTTTCTACCCTTGTAGGTTACATATCTCTTCTCCCGAGCTGCTTTCAGGATTTTCTCTTTGTCTATGAGACTCGTAAGTTTTACTATTAGATGTCGGGGTGTTGACCTATTTTTATTGATTTTGAGAGGGGTTCTCTGTGCTTCCTGGATTTTCATGCCTGTTTCCTTCCCCAAATTAGGGAAGTTCTCTGCTATAATTTGCTCCATTATACCTTCTGCCCCTCTCTCTCTTTCTTCTTCTTCTGGGATCCCAATTATTCTAATGTTGTTTCGTCTTATGGTATCGCTTATCTCTCGAATTCTGCCCTCGTGATCCAGTAGTTGTTTATCTCTCTTTTTCTCAGCTTCTTTATTTTCCATCATTTCATCTTCTATATTACTGATTCTCTCTTCTGCCTCATTTATTCTAGCAGTTAGCGCCCCCATTTTTGATTGCACCTCATTAATAGCCTTTTTGATTTCTACTTGGTTGGATTTTAGTTCTTTTACTTCTCCAGAAAGGGTTTCTCTAATAACTTCCATATTTTTTTCAAGCCCAGCTAGTATCTTTAAAGTGATGATTCTGAACTCTAGATCTGACATTGTACTAATGTCCGTATTGAGTAGGTCCCTGGCAGTCGGTACTACCTCTTGTTCTTTTTGTTGAGGTGATTTTTTCCGTCTTGTCATTTTGTGCAGAGGAGAATAGATTAATGAGAGAACAAAATGCTAGCAGAGTAACAACGTCCCCAGAAAATATACTCTAAACAAATCAGAAAAAACCTGAAGCAGTGGGAAAAGAAAGGGAAAGAGAGAAAAAAGAAAAAGAAAAAAAAGAAAAAGATAAAGATAAAAACAAAAACAAACAAAACAAAACAGCAACAAAAAAACCAGAATGTGATCAAATATGATCAGTGCCACACACTAGATTTGGGGTGTATTTTGCTCTTTTAGAAGAAAGTCCCTACCAAAATTTTAAAGAAAGAAAAACTTATATATGTACAAAAATAAGGGTTGATATGATGAAGGGATGGAATATGACTGTAAAGATGGAAATTATAAAAAATTTTATAAAAGGAATTGATAAGAAGTTGTTTGAAAAAAGAAAGAAGAGGATTTAAAAAAAGAAAAAAAAAAGGGAGAGGATGTGATCAGGCAGGGGAACAGAAAACACCATATACTAGAGATTTAGGGTATATTTTGATCTGTTAGAAGAAACTATCTCAAAATTTTAAAGAGAGAACAACTTATATATATAAGCCAAAAATATGGGTAACTACTATGAAGGGATAGAATATGACTCTAAAAATGAAAAATAAAAATGTTTTTTTTTTAAAAAAAAAAAGGGATTGATAAGATGTTGGTTGAAAAAGGGAAAAAGAAAAATTCAAAAAGAATAAAAAAAGAAAAAAAGACAGTTAAAAAAAATTAACTTTGAAAGACTACAGAATCATGGTAAAAAAGCCATGAATTCTATGTGCAGTAGTCCCCTAGAGCTGGAGTTCTGCCGTTCTCATTGATGGGTAAACTTGGTCTTGGCTGGCTGTTCTCGCTGATCTTCTGGGGAGGGGCCTGTTGCCGTGGTTTCCAAATGTCTTTGCCGGAGGCAGAATTGCCCCGCCCTTGCCCCCTCCCAGCTAAGTAATCTGCTGGGGTTTGCTCTCCGGGGCTTTTGTTCCCTTCGAGCTTTCCGTACCGCTTTGGAGGCGGAGAGTGAAAATGGCGGCCTCCCAATCTCCGCCCCGGAGGAGCCGAGAACTCGGGGTCCCGCTTCTCAGTGAGCCCCCAGAGAAAAGCCGTCAGTCACTCCCGTCTCCCCGGTCTCCAGCCGCACTCCGTGCTCACCCGGCTTGTGACCGCGCGCTTCTATCTCTGGCACCCGACCCCGGGTGGAGTCTCCAAACCCAGCAGATCCCTGCGGCGCACTCCCGCACGGCTCCTCCCGGGGGAGGAAGGTGAGTCTCCCCGGATCTGCCGCTTGTTGGGTCCCTGCTGGAGGAGCAGTGGCCGGACTGTGCCGCGGATCACGGTTTATGGCAACCCCGAGCTGGGCTGCGCCTCTGCAGCCGGCTTCCCTGCTCCGATACCTGGGAGCTCTGCCACACTCAGGCACCCCCAGTCTTTCTGTGACCCGTGGGTCCTGAGACCACACTGTCCCGGAGGGTTCCACCCCCCCGCTTAGCCACCAGAGTGACGTCCCTCAGCGGAGCAGACTTTTAAAAGTTCCGATTTTGTGCTCCGCGGCTCTATCACTTGCCAGAAGCGGCCGCCGGAGGCCCCTCCCCCGCCGTCTATCCTCCCGAATATCACCTCGGATTCACTTCTCCGCACGTCCTACCTTCCAGAAAGTGGTCGCTTTTCTGATGAGAGAGTTGTTGCTCTTCTTTTCTTCGACCTCCTGTTGAGTTTGTAGGTGTTCAGAATGGTTTGATCCCTATCCAGCTGAATTCCTGAGAGGAGACGAAATCCAGGTCTCCTACTCCTCCGCCATCTTGCTCCGCTACCTGACTCTTTCACTTTTGAAATTCTTCTATATCTTCTCATGGTTTGATGGTTCATTCATTTTTAGTGCCCAATACTATTCCATTGTATGATGTACTGCTGTTTATCCATTCACCTACTGAATGGTATCTTGGTTGCTTCCAAGTTTTGGCTGTTATGAATAAAGCTGCTATAAATATCCATGTGCATTTTTTTGTTTGGACATGTTTTCAGATCCTTTGGGTCAATACCAAAGAATTTGATTGCGAGGTCATACTGTAAGAATATGTCTAGTTTTATAAAAAAGTGTCAACTGTCTTCCAAAGTGGCTATATAGTTTTGCATGTGGTCCAGATAGGAGTCGTTCTAATGGGTGTGGAATGGTATCTTATAGTTTTAACTTCCATTTTCTGAATGACAATTCATGTGAAGCATCTTTTAATGTTTATTTACCATCTGAGTATCTTCTTTGATGAGGCCTATTTTTTTTAGTCCAGTTGTTTCTTATTGTTGGATTTTAAGAGTTCTTTGTCCTTAGATAGCCTTATTTTGGATAACAGTCCTTAGATGTATCTTTTAACAAATGTTCTCCCAATCTGTGAATTTGTTTCTCATTCTCTTCACATTGCCTTTTGGGTAACAGAAGTTTTTAGTTTTAATGAAGTCCAGCTTATCAATTATTTTATGGATTGTGCCTTTGGTGTTGTATCTAAAATGTTATCACTATACCCAAGGCCATTTAGGTTTTCTTCTATGTTCTCTTCTAGGACTTTTAGAGTTTTGCCTTCTACATGTAAGTCTGTGATCCATATTGTGTTAATTTTTGTGAAAAGTGTAAAGTCTGTATCTAGATTCATCCTTTTGAAATAAGATGTCCAGTTGTTCCAACAGCATTTGCTGAAAAGCCTCTTTGCTCCATTGTATTGCCTTTGTTCCTTCTCTTAAAGATCAGTTAACTAGATTTATTTGGGTCCATTTATGGGCTTTCCATTCTGTTACAATGATCCTTTTGTCTATTCTTTCACTATGACACACTGTCTTGATTATGGTAGCTTTATAGTTAACTCTTGAGGGTGTTAGTTCTCTGATTTGGTGGTTTTATTTCAATAATATTTTGACTATTCTGGCTCTTTTGCCTCTGGATATAGATTTTATAATCAATTGTTGATATCCACAAAAATAATTTTCTAGGATTTTGAATGGGATTGCATTGAATGTATAGATCAAGTTGGGAATAAATGACATTTTGATAATATTGAGTTTTCCTATCCATGCACATGGAATATCTCATTTACTTCTTTGATTTCCTTCAGCAGAGATGTGTAGTTTTCCTGATATAGTTCTTATATATATGTTTTATTAGATGTATTCCCATGTATTTCAAATATTTTTGATGCTAATGTAAATGACATTATGTTTTATTTCAAATTTCAGTTGTTCCTTGCTGATGTATAGGAAAGTGATTGACTCTTGTATATTAACTTTGTATCCTGCAAACTTGCTATACTTGCTTATTATCACCAGACATTTTTTTGGTCCATTCCTTCAGATTTTCTATGTAGATGATCATGTCATCTGCAAACTAGGAAATTGTGTTTCTTTCTTCCCAATCTGCTTCTCTTGTATATCTTTTTCTTATTGCTTTAGCTAGATCTTCCCAGTATGACTTTGAAAAAGACTGATAAGAGTGAACATCCTTGCCTTGTTTCTGATCTTAGTAGGAAAGCTTGGAGTTTCTCACTACCAAGTATAGTATTAACTGTAAGATTCTTATAGATACTCCTTCTCAAGTTGATTAAGTTTCCCTCTATCCCTAGCTTGACAGGTTTTGTCAAATGCCTTTTGCTGCATCTATTGATATGATCATGTAATTTTTTGTTTGTAGCCTCTTGATGTTATGGAATAATTGATTTTTAAATGTTGAACCAGTCTTGCATACCTGGGATAAATTCCACTTGGTTGCAGTATAAAATTATTTTTATACCTTACTGCATTTGGTTGGCTATTTTGTTGAAGATTTTTACATCTATGCTTATGAGAGATTTTGCCCTGTACTGTTCTTGTAATGTTTGTGTATGATTTTTGTATTAGGGTAAAGCTGCCCTCATAGAATTAATTAGGAAATATTCTCTCTGCTTCTATCCTCTGAAAAAGATTGTATAGAACTGATATTTCTTTCTTAAATATTTGGGGGAATTCACAATGAGCCTATCTGGGCTTTCTGTTTGGAAGGTTATTAATTATTGATTCAATTTCTTTAATAGTTATGACCCTCTTCAGATTGCGTATTCTTGTGTGGGTTTTGGCAGATTGTGACTTTCACAGATTTCTAGTTCATCTAGTTTGTCACATTTGTGGACATAGAGTTGTTCATAATGTTATTTTATCATTCTTCTAATGTCCATACGATCTGTAGTGATATCGCCACTTTTATTTATGATGTTAGTAATTTACGCCTTTTCTTTTTTTTTTCTTAGTTAACCTAGATAGAGGCTTATTAATTTTACTGATCATTTTAAGAACCAGCTTTTGTTTCCATTCATTTTTCTTCATTGATTTATTGCTTTCAATTTCATTGATTTCTATTTATTTTCTTCTTAACTTGGATTTTTTTTTCTAGTTTCCTAAGATGTAAACTTAGTTGATTGATTTTAGATCTTTCATCTTTTCTAATGTAAAATTGCAATGCTATAAATGTCCCTGCTTTGACTGCATCCCACAAATTTGGATAAGTTGTGTTATTATTTTTATTTAGTACAAAGTATTTTTAAATTTCACTTGAGATTTTTTTTCTTTAATTTATGTGTTATTTAGAAATGTATTTAATCTCCACATATTTGGAGATTTCCTAGTTATCATTCTGTTATTTTTAATTTAATTCCATTGTGGTCTAAAAGCACACTATGTATATGTTTTCTATTTTTTCAAATTCGTTAAGGTGTGTCTTATGGCCCAGAATGTGGTCTATCTTGGTGAAAGTTCCATGTGAGTTTGAGAAGAAGGTCCATTTTTTGTTGGATAAAGTCTAATGATGTCCATTATATCCAGTTGATGGATGGTGTTGTGGAGCTCAACTGTGTCCTTGTTAATTTTCTGCCTCCTGAATCTGTCCATTTCTGACAGAGGGCTATTGAATTCTCCGACTATGATAGTGGATTCATTTATTTCACTTCAAAATCTTATTAGTTTTTGCTTCACATAGTTTGACACTTAAGTTAGAAAAATAAGTTTTGGTTTTGCCTTCACTTGTTACTTCTTCAATGTTCCTCCTTTCCACATATAGATCTGAATTTCTGTTCTATATTATTTTCCAACTCTCTAAAGAGATTTTAACATTTCTTACATGGGAGGTCTGCTGACAACAAATTCCCTCAATTATTGTTAGTCTCAGAAGGTCTCTGTAGGTCGGTCTCTCACTTTTGGAGGATAATTTCACAGGTTAAAGAATTCTAGGATTTGTTTTATTTTAAATATTTCACTCCATACTCTTCTTGCTTGCATGGTTTCTGAGGAGCAATCAGAGGTAGTTCTTTTTTCTCTATATGTAAGATGTTTAACTTTAGTTTCTTTCAGGAATTTTCTTTATCTTTGATATTCTGTAATTTGAAAATGATATGCATAGGTATTGTGGTTATTTATTTTTTTTAAATTTACGTTTTGTTTTTTCTTTGTCATTTTGGTTTTCTCTAAGCTTCCTGGACCTGATTTGGTGTCTGACATTAAAGCTGGGAAAATTCTCAGTCTTTATTGTTTCAAATATTTTGTTGTTGTTCACCTTCTGGTAGTCCTATTACATCTGTTATGGCATAAGTAATACCTTAGTTGTCCCATGGTCCCTGGATATTCTGCTTGTTTGTTTGTTTTTTCAGTCTTTGTTCTCTTTGCTTTCAGTTTCCTAGAATTCTGTTGATATATCCTTTAGCTCAGAGTTTCTTTTCTCAGCTTTGTCCAGTCTATTAATGTACCCATCAGAAGCATTCTTTATTTCTGCTGCAGTGTTCATTTGTTTTTTTAATCTCTGGCATTTCTTTTTGTTCTTTCTTAGGATTTCCATCTCTACTTACATTGTCCATCTGTTCTTGCATGTTGTCTATCCATCAGAGCTCTTAGTATAGTAATCATAGTTGTTTTAAATTCTCGGTCTTCTAATTCCAACGCCATGCCATGTCTGTTTCTGAGGTGTGCTCTGTCTCTCTAAATTATTTTTTTCCCTTTTGATATGCCTTATAATTTTTTTTTTTTTTTTGGATATTCAGACACGATGTACTCTCAGACTTGTCCATACTGAGCCTTCAGAAATTTGTCAGCTCCAGTTGAGGTTTCCTTGCCCTAGTGCTGGTTCCTGTGGAAGTTTCTGCTTGTGCACCTCTAGAGGATCTAGTAAGCCATGACTCTCTGAACTTCCTCTTCTGTCTCCCATCTTATGGACAGCAGTCGGCCCTCGTCCTCTCCTTTCTTATGGAAAGGAGAGTGGTCGATTCTTTAGTCTGTTTAGCTTTTTAGGTGTTATTAGGTAAGAGTAGTGACTTTCAGGCTTAACTTACATGCATAACTAGAAACTCAACCTAGCTGTCTTTTAAAATATTTTCTGTTCTGGCACACAAAAACCATGTTTTGATTACATCTTTACAAGGCAGGCTAATTATAGTAAATTTAGCAAGACATTTTCAGTAGTGGGAATATTTCACCAGTAATTTGTTCTCACCCTTAATCATCGATTGACTGATGCATTCTCAGTGCCTTACTGGAAATGCAGGCAGTTTCATCATTATAATTAATTATTATTATTATTATATTCTTTTAACTATTTTAACGTTTTACTGAGAATAATGCCTATAATTTTCAGTTCACTTGATTTAATTGTCTAATATTTACTGGATGCTCATTGAGTTGTTCAAACCTCACTAGAGTCTCCTTTTAAAACATTCTTACCCTCATCATCCCTATTCCCCTTTTCCCCTTGCCACTTCACAACTCCTTACTCCCATCCTGCCCAGACAACCACAAATCTACTTTGGATACCTATAGATTTTCCTATTCTGAACATGTATATACATGGAACAACACGATGTGTGATTTATGATTGGCTTCTTTCACTTAGTATTATGTTTTCAAGGTTTATCTATGTTGTAGCATGTATCAGTGCTCCATTTTGTTTTATTGCCAAATAATATTCTTTGGGATATACTACCTTTTCACCCATTCATCAGTTGATGGCATTTAGATTGTTTTCTCTCTGGGACGATTATAGATAATGCTCTTATAAACATCTCTAGAGGTACAAGTTTTTATGTGAACACATGTTTTCATACCCCTGAGGTAAGCATCTAGTAACTCCTAGGTCACAGGAACACTCTGTGTTAAAATTTTAAGAAACTGTTAGATTATTCTTCAAGGTGACTACATCATTTTATATGTCCACCAGTAGAGCATGAGGGTTCCAGTATCTCCACAACCTCATCAACACTTGTTAATATGGTTTTAAGTATAGTCATTCTAATGTGTCTAAAGTGGTATCTCATCGTGGTTTTAATTTGCATGTTCCTCTCAGTAAAGGTATTGAGTTTTTTTTTTTCATATTATTTGTCAGTCGTGTATCTTCATAGGAGAAATGCCTTTTTAGCTCTTTTTCCCACTTGTCCACAAATAACACTTTTTAACTGAATTGTTTGTCTTTATTGAATTATAAATCTTTTATTCTAAATGCAAGTCCCTTAACACATATATTATTTTCAGACAATTTCCCCATTTTATGCATTTTCTTCTTATATTTTTGATGATGGTCTTTGAAGGATATGTTTTTGATTTTGAACAATTCCAATATATTTATTTTTTCAGTGCTTAGGCCTTGGATATCATATCTAAGAAAGCTTTGCCTAACCCAGAGTTACAGGGATTTATTCCAATATTTTCTTCTGAGATTTATATATTTTAGCTCTTACATTTATGCCTATAATTTTGAATTTGTGTGTATGTGGTTTGAGGTATGGTTGCTACTTCATTATTTTCTATGTGGGTAAATAGTTAACCCGGTACCATTTTTGAAAAGACCATTCTTTCCATCATTCATGTTCTGAACATCCTTGTTCAAAATTAATTGACAATAAATATAAGGGCATATTTGGAAATGCTCAACTATATTGATCTGTATGTTTAGCCATATGCCATTACCATACTGTCTTAATAATTTATTAAGTATATTTGTGTGTGTGTGTGTTTATTTAGAAAAATGATTGTTACTATGTAAGTTTTGAAATTAGGGAGTGTAGTCTTTGAATTTTGATCTTTTTCAAAATTGTGACTGTTCTGAATCCTTGTATTTCCATATGAAGTTTAGGATCAGCTTGTCAGTTTCTTCATAAGATCTACCTTGTATTTTGTTAGGTATTGCAATGAATCTATAGATAAATCTGGGGAGTATTTCTATGTTAACAATATAAGTCTTACAATCTATGGTCATGGGCTGACTTTCCATTTATTTAGATCTTTAATTCCCTTCAACTATATTTTTTTTAATTTTTTTTATTTTTTTATTTTTTTAAAAGATTTTTTATTTATTTATTTGAGAGAGAGAGAGAGCATGAGAGGGGGGAGGGTCAGAGGGAGAAGCAGACTCCCTGCCGAGCAGGGAGCCCGATGCGGGACTCGATCCTGGGACTCCAGGATCATGACCTGAGCCGAAGGCAGTCGCTTAACCAACTGAGCCACCCAGGCGCCCAATTTTTTATTTTCAGTAAATAAAAATTTCACTTTAGTTAAAGTTATTCCTCAATATTTAATTTTTTAAAATGCTTTAATAAATCCTTAAATTTCATTTTTGGTTATTTCTACTAGAAAAACTATTTTTTGTGTGTATTCTATGAATTGCAACTTTGCTGCATTGATTAGTTCTATTAGTTAGGGAATATTTTCTATAAAAAAAGATGATGTAATCTTCAAATAAAAATGTTTATTTTTTTATTTTTATTATTTTTTAAGATTTTGTTAGGGAGAGAGAGAGTGGGAGCACAAGCAGGGGGGAAATGCAGGTAGAGGGAGAAGCAGGCTCCCCGCCAAGCAGGAAACCCAATGCGAGACTCAATCTCAGGACCCTGGGATCATGACCTGAGCTGAAGGCAGAGGCTTAACTGACTGAGCCCCCCAGGGATCCCTAGAGATGTTTAATTGTCTCTTTCAGTCCAACTGACTTTTGTCATTTTCTTGCCTTTTTGCACTGATTACGGCACAGTTTTGAACATAAGTGGGGAGGCTAAACATCCTTGTCTTTTTCCTGATCTTAGGGAGAAAGCTTTCCAGTTATTTGCCATTTAGCATGATGTAAGCTATGAGCTTTTCACAGATGCCCATTATCAATTTGAGAAAGTTATTGATTAGAACTAGATTGTTGAGTGTTTTACCATGATGGGATGTTGGATTTTTGTCCAGTGTTTTCTACATCTGTTGAAATGATTAAGTTCATTCCATTCTTAAAAGCTATCTAACAACTACAAATGAATGAGAACTCATTTTACTCTTTTTTTTTTATCTTACATTTGTTCTCCCTTTATTTTGGATGGCATAAGTATTTTGTTTTTGTTTTTAATAATGAGATAGGTTTTATTGCATGCAACAAAAATATCTTTAAATGGTATGTTAAACAATTGAAAGATACCAGATATATTCTAAAATAAAAGTTAACATTTGTGCTGTGATTATAACCATTCTTATATCGCATATAGTGTGTATCTATATGTATTTGTGTTTAAAAATGGTTGTTAATAAATGAGAAGTTATACTTGCCTGTTTTTCCATAGCAGCCAGATTAAATAAAGCAAACCACTGAATATAGTATGATTTTGGTTTGTCTCAATAATTTCTTTGCAAAATGCTCCATCCTACTTGTTATTTTGTACTTAGGAAATTTCTCTTAATGTCATATTTTTTGTGTGTGTGTGAATTTTAAATCTATTTAGAATTTTATGGGCCTACCATTCAAAAAAAAAAAAAAACTCACTGGACAGTAAAGCATGATATCAATGCACGAATGTTTCACTAGTCAAATATGGCTTCAAAAATTATTCCAAAACCACTGTCTTCTATCAAACATTTTTCAGTATATAGTTTGTCCAAATTTCACATGCAGCTGTAGGTAGGAGAAGTATTACCGTGGGATCAGTACTTTCAAATATCATGTAGTCCAGTTGGACCACTACTAATTTTACCTTGCTATTAGTTGACCTGGATAGTGATATCACCATAATACCTACCACCTATTTTAGTTGACAACTGGCAGTATGTTAAGTAGTTCCACAATCGATGTTCAAAGCACTAACAGCTGAGAGTCAAGCTATGACTTGGAAGGGCTTGATTAAATGCGCCACTTCACTCAACAAAAGGGAGGAGTGGAAAAGAGAGTAGATGAGGTAGTGTTTTGGAGAAAAAGAATTTGTGAGTGGATGCAATAAGTTCCTTCTTATTCCTTCCAAGAGGATTTGACGGACACTTAACCTCCTTCATTAAATCAAAACTTATATATATCTTTGGATAAATTCTAGTAAGCCACAGGACTAATAGGTATCTGCCACTGCTGGGACATGGGGATGGAGCAAAGAGAGTATGAAAGAGCTGAGAGAAAATAACCCCATTTCATATGACAAGGATAATACAATTTTCCTTTTTAAGTGGGTCCTGCTCAAAGTGGTTGAAAATTAAATTAGCTTGGCCCAAATGAGAACCATGTGTTGGAGAGGAGATGCCAAGATGAGGAGCAATCATGACCACTGTGGGAGAGGGCAGGGAGCTCACCAATGGTAGTCAACTGAGAAAACACCTCTCTCTCCTTTCCCAGCCACAGCCTCAGCACAGTAAACCCAGAAAAGAGAAAGGGACTAAAAGAGCAACCCTCTGCCTACAACCCACTGGAGAACTGGGTGTAATCTGTACCAAAGGGAAAGGGGGACTTTAAAATGAATTTGAGATTGAGGAATTCAGCTCTGTTTTGATAAATTGAGAACATTAAAGAAAAAACTGTAGAAGCAGATGGAACTTTCATTAAGGATACTGGCTATTCTTCTAGATACTGTAATCGTAAGTGATAATACAGGGCAAGGCCAGTAGAAGATACTGTGTAAATACTGCATTTATCTGTTATAACAATGATTGTCTTTATTTCTCTTAACTTATTTACATGCAGTTTAAAGCATAATAATCTAATGTGTTTTTAGGCAAAATAAAATTTTATATAAAAACAAGAGCATTTGTCAGGTATTGTATATAAGCTGTGTTGATAGAATAATTGGATGAATGCTTACATGTACAAAGCAAGTAGATCTTGTTTGGAAATATTTAGGCTTCTATATTTGTAAATTGTTTTGGTTCTGCTTGATTTCAGGTGAACTTTAAAATGTGAAATCAATTCTAGAATTAGAAAACTTCAGTGAACTGAAAAAGATATTCCTTTCTCCCAGGGGACTCTTAGTCACCTACTTCTGCCTGTATCCCTCTTGTTTCTATGATGCAGTTATGAAAGAGAAGTTAATGGGTTCATGTGGGGAGAAAACAATGTGAAGCTTTTGAATAATAGATTAAAATATAATCATGGGGAATATATAATAGCCTTGCTATTGGTGATCACATAAAAGGCATCTTAAAAATTTCCTGTCAAAACATAAGCTTAGATAATATTTATTAATTTCTATACATAAGTACATAAGATAACCAGGAAATTATCTTGCGAATCAGAATAAATGATGAGAGGTATCTTTTTTTGATATATTTACTTAGAATATTTCCATTTGCACTTTATTTTTTTGTGAGAGTGAACTGCTTCTGTTATTAGATCAAGGTTTTTTTTTTTTAAATAAAAATAATATGTGACTTGATCAAAATAAAATTTTATCTTATCTAGTTAAGCATAGCAAGAATTGCATGCACCCTATTTCCAGTTTTCTATACTTTCATGTTTCAGTATAGTCAAATCTTAGCCTTTATCAGAAACTTTCTCTGATTCTCCTGAGATCTTTATCAGAATATACTCTCATTCTGATACATTTTTTTCTTTTTTAGGATGAATAACTTAAACTAATGAGAAACAATGTTACTGGGAAGATCAGTGAACAGGAAATACAAAGACTTGATTTATTTACCTTATATGAGCTTACTTACATAACTTGACTGAATTAATAGATGTGTAGGGATGTGGGGCAAGTTCAGAGCATGTGTCTCTAAAAGGTAACACCTAAATTACGTTTCATCAGGGTTATGTAATTCATGACAATTATGAAGGTTCAAAGCCCAAGAGTTTTTTAATTCCAATCTTTGGCTAGACAGATCCATTCTTGATTCAGGAATATATCATCTGAAGCTCTTTAGGGATAGAGTTTAAAGGAACTTTGAGCTACAAGGTAGAAGTTGTTATCTGGAACAATTGAAGATGCTAGGTTCAGAGAAGCAAGTGAATACAAAAATAAAAAAGGAAGCAGGCTCCAAATCATAGGGAACAGTGAGAAAAAGAGCAAATTCATTCCCAGCCATAGACAGTGTCCTATGGGTTCAGAGAAACAATATCAAGAAAATAGGTCATAACTTAATGAGGAAAAGACAATTTCTGAAATTCAAAATCTTGAGAGCAGTTCCTAGGTAGAATATTGGTATTTGGAGGGGTACCTGGTGGCTCAGTCGGTCGTGTCCAATTCTTGATTTCAGCTCAGATCATGATCTCAGGGTTGTGAGACTGAGCCCCAGAGAGTCTGCTTGAGATTCTCTCCCTCTCTGCCAAAATGAATTAAAATAATTGGTATAGGGGTTAATTGTATAGTATAGATAAAATACATAATATATGAGCAAAAATACAGTGATACTAAATCCCCCAAAATCTCAATAATTTTGAATGTAGGTATTTTTAATTTATCATCTCAATTCCACATAGGTTTGTAAGATTTTTATTTGCTAGAGGAAGAAGAAATTAAATTCATAGTTATTTTTTCATGCTTCACTGCCAAATTGATTTGAATAATTTTTAGTTAAGACTTGTAGTTGGTTTTGCAGAAATGCTAAAGTCACTTTATTCCAAGGTGACTATCTTGCCAAATTTTACATATAGAAAACTGACATCTAGAGAATTTGTGGTAGATAATTTGTGTTTTTTTAATATTAAATAACAAACTCATTGTTGAAGCATCAAAACTAAGTAATTTCTGCCTTTTCTAATTGTCCTTTATATTATACAGTATTTACTTCATAAGTCCGCCATTTCCTTTAGTATAATAAGGTATAGTTAGTATAGTTTAGTATAATATGCTTTAGTGTAATATGCAGAAGACATCCCTGAAATAAAATCATTTAACCTGGGTAGATCTTATTCAGTCCTTTTTCAGCTACAAATCATCTTAACATAAATTAGTTTATAAGGTTTAGCAGAAAGCATAACAACCATAAAAAAAAAAAAAAGAATCTGTGTGTAAATATAGAGATGTCAGTTCTGCCTGGGAGGAATAGAACTTGGTGGGGGTTGTTAAATATGATACTGACATTCTGGAGGTTGGACTGACTAAAAGACTAAATTGTCAATATGGGAAGGACGATGAGGTTAAAGGAAATAAATTTTTCATCTATTATTGTTTTTTGATCTTTTCTCTCAAGTTAATAACAATTATTAAAAAGTGTCATATTTTAAAACTACAAAGATTTTTCTCTGTTCAGTTTGTATATTCATCACAATTAAGATTTTCTTAAAGATAATTGCAAATATTTAGGGAATTTAACTTTAGGGAAAATGCAGTCTTAGAGAAAAGGAAACTCTGGTTCAAGAATAAAAAGGACGGGCACCTGGGTGGCTCAGTCGTTAAGCTTCTGCCTTTGGCTCTGGTCATGATCCCAGGGTCCTGGGATTGAGTCCCGTATCGGGTGCATCAGGCTCCCTGCTTGGCAGGAAGTCTGTTTCTCCCTCTCCTACTCCCCTTGCTTGTGTTCCTGCTCTTGCTGTCTCTCTCTCTGTCAAATAAATAAATAAAATCTTTAAA
Organism: Neomonachus schauinslandi; assembly: GCF_002201575.2. Lineage (NCBI taxonomy): Eukaryota > Metazoa > Chordata > Mammalia > Carnivora > Phocidae > Neomonachus > Neomonachus schauinslandi. The sequence continues at coordinate 11,013,702 of NC_058416.1, forward strand.
AAAAAATAAAAAATAAAAAGGAAAGATAAAGTTGAAATAAATACACCTTTCACACTCAGCAAATATGATCACATAGCAATTGGTGTTGCTAGACATTTTCCGCACTTGTACATACTCCTCAGTGCCCACAAAATTAAAAGGTTAAGAAGTTAATAAGATTTATTCAATCATCTTAATTGTACTGCACAATAATCTTGATGTACAACATTTTCTTCTCCAAAATTGAAGGCACAAATGTCTAATGATGAAGTCTTCCTTTATGAATAGTTTGTCAGAAATTCAGTGGCAGAATTCCACTGTCAGTGTCTGTATGATCCATCTGCTGCATAAAAGCTGGCTGACAGTAGAAGTAGCCTAAGGGAATTCTAATATATGTAACTCTCTTTTCAAAATTGAAGATTTTACCCATGAATTTCAATTGTATTTTCTATTGTACTTACTTTCTATTTGGTTAACATACCTTGAAAATGCGTTGAACATTTTAGTGGAGATCTATATAAAGAATAAGAATAATGGGGGCACCTGGGTGGCTCAGTTGGTTAAGCGACTGCCTTCGGCTCAGGTCATGATCCTGGAGTCCTGGGATCGAGTCCCGCATCGGGATCCCTGGTCAGCAGGGGGTCTGCTTCTCCCTCTGATGCTTCTCCCTCTGACCCTCTTCCCTCTCGTGCTCTCTGTCTCTCATTCTCTCTCTCTCAAATAAATAAATAAAATCTTAAAAAGAATAAGCATAATGCCTCACACAGTCACTTACAAATACTGTTTCTTCTACCAATCCTATGTAAATATCAGCATATGTTGAACATTTTTTATATATTCAAGAAAATTGAGAACATTTATTCTGAATTTTATATGATTAAATTATTTCATAACAAGAAACCTAATTACTAATTATTACTTTCCTTTAAGGTAGTCTGCAATGATTTGTTAGTTATAAATTGATTAAAAATCCACTAAGAATATAGTCTTAAGAAAGATGAACCAGAGATGCCCAGGTGGCTCAGTTGGTAAAGAGTCCAACTCTTGGTTTCGGCTCAGGTCGTGATCTCTTGGGTTGTGAGTTCAAGCCCCATGCTCAGCGCAGAGTCTTTTGAAGATTCTCTCCCTCTTCTTCTGCTCCTCCCCCTGCTCATCTCTCTCTCTCTCTAATTAATCAATTAATTTAAAAAAAGAAAGATGAACTGGATAGGGAGTTGGGAAAAAATTTTAATATTTCAAAACCAAGCTGGCAACAAAATTAAAAGTGTTAGTGTCTGATACTCCTTGGAATTGTGTGTGGCTTGGGCTGGAGTAAAAGATTGTCCTTCTAGTTCCCAGAGAATAAACCTAGAAATTCAGAGAAGTATCACACAGCAAGGACTTCTATTTCATCGAATAGGGTTTGCTGTATAATCTCTCTTGTCTAAGATTGGAAGGATAGAAACCATAATCCAGTTTGCTAAAGAAGATATTCCTATGCCTATTGAGTCATGTGATTCTCTACTTATAAATTGTCATTGGATGGCATACTCCCCATAATGGAGATACTAATACTCTTTCTTTTCAGCAATATCCAAGCATAAATAAGAAATTAAATAATTAAATGTCATTGAAGGCAGTTGTTAAATTCACTAGTGGTATTTTGTTAAATTATTTTTACTAATGGTCATTTAAAGTTATTCTTTTATATAGGTTTTGAAAAAAAACTACCTGTATGATATGGTTTTGTCAAATTTTATAAAATTTGCCAGTTATTCGAGGATTCTAGGTTCAATAATTTTGAGATAATGCAAAATCAAAGTTACAAGGAAGACAAAAATAGAAATAGCCCTGAGAATAGATTTGTATTCGTGTTTTTCCTTTTTGATAGAAAAACACTAATGAAAACTTTTAGATGAATTTTTTTTTAATACACATTTAGTTTGTTAGAAATTTTTGAATTTTAAGGCTTTTATACATAAATTCCTGCTTCACATAATTAACTAGCAAGACTGGTATTACGAAAGTTAATTGTTGTAACATGTATTTTATTCTATATATATGCCATTTAACATTTAGATAGGCTTATTCTAAATGATGGTTAGATTATAATTGTCCTCAATTGTAATTTAGATGAGCTGATTCAGATATTTACACTGAGTGATGGACAGTACTGGGGTGGGGAGTACAATGGAATAATACGGATTAAGAACCAGCAGGAACTGAATAAACAGAAATAAAATGAGGCAGAAAAATTAGTGAAGAATGAAAGGGAGCAGGTAAAAAGATATCAGGCAAAAAGCAAAGAATGCAAGAATTGAGTAATTTATAGGTTTCAAAATACTCTGTGCTTAAAGAAGAACAAGCCCTCTAGCCTTGCCCAGACCATAGTTTGCAAGACTCAGAAAGGATGGATCTTACAATTAAGCTATCCTCTTCAATTCATTTTCTTTCATTTCTTCATTTTTTCCCTCATGGTTACTAATTTACTGCCCTGTTTCTGTTTCTCCTCAGTTTGCCCTTTATAGTTGATGAGATTCCCAATTCAGGGATGAAGAAACCAGGCAGAAAATGGCCCACTCATGAAGTTGGGACATGAAGTTAATAGTCCCAGCGACTGCCTAGAGTATTGGAGGGCAGAGAACTGTCCCCAGAGCACAGCAAAGGGCCCCCCTCAAGTGTGCAGCAGAGGTCTGGTCAGTGTGTACATGTCAGAAAACCACCCAGAGCCAGGGGAAGAACTACACCAAAGAATTAGAGGGAACAGTACTTAGGCTCACACAGGACTGGAAATAGTGCCTATTCCCACCATTTAGACTGGACTTCATAATTCATGAGATATCACACAGAATACACAGAAGGGTCTTGCTTAAATAGTGGGGAACAATTAGCTCTACAGTGAGAACTACTCTGGTCCCACCTAATAATGTTTAAAACAAGATCCTAGAGATTCAAAGTTGTTGTAAGTAACTTAATTGCACTCCAGAACAAAGTTCATTAGTGTTTATAGGAATAAAATAGTAACCAGTACCCAACAAGGTGAAGTTTATAATGTTTGCCATTTAATATAAAATTGTAAGGCATGCAAAGATGCAGAAAAATACAATCCATAATGAAAAGAAAAATCAAGCGTTGAAACCAATCCAGAACTGACACGGATGTTAGAATTAGAAGACAGGTACATAAAAAAATATTGTAACTGTATTCCATATATTCAGAAATAGAAACATGGAAGATATGAGAAAAACCTGAATTATAACCCCAAAGATGAAATTTACCGTGAGTTGAAAAATTCACTGGATGGAATTAACAGAAGGCTAACTTTGCAGCAAAACAGATGGGAAAATCCGAAGATCCGGCAATTCGAACTATCCAAAATGAAACATACAGAGAAAAAAATGAATACAAATAAATAGAGCAGAACATCAGTAAGCTGAAGGAAAATTTGAATGTCCCAGTGTATGGGTAATTAAAGTTTATTAAATAAAGGTGGTGGGATGAAATTTTAAAAAATATAAATTTAAGTTCATCAATATTACAAATATAAACCTACGATATGACCCAGTCTTCTACTTCTACATACTTACCAAGAGAAAGGTAAGCATATGTCTGTACAGAAATAATAGCAACAGTGTTTTCCACCGATCAAAAAGTGAATGGATGGAAACATTGTAGGACATGCATACCATAGAATACTATCTGGCACTAAAAAGGAATGTACTATTGTTACAATACCAACATGGAGGAATCTCAAAATAATTACTTTGAAGTGCATAGAAGTCTTTTCAGAACTTAAGATCATTTTTTTTTTTTTTGTAACCAATCTCATTCTGCATACCGGAAAACAACTCCTTACTTTTTGTTGTCCTCAAACATATGATAGTTTTGTTGTTGTAGGTTTTCTTATTTGCTTTTAATTTTCTTTTTTCTTTTTGCATCTTTGTTGCCTTGGCACAACTAAAAACTGGGTCTGTCTTCCTTTTCTTCTTGATAAATTTCAAGACATGTATTTAAACTTTACTGCATCTATTAAGTATCTCCCAACATTCTCTGTCATAGTACATCATCTTCCCAAGGAATTCCATTAATGCTTCTAGTACTAATACATCTAGTAGCAATTATCACCTGTTGTTTTAATTGCTGATTATCTTTGTTTTCTAATGCCTTTTATTATGACACCTTCAGGCAAGGGTAACTATATTTTTGCCTCTCCACATCCAAGAGTACTGTTCACCTATAGTTGGTCTTAATAAATGTATGATGTGAAATATTCAGTAACATTTAAATCTCAGCTAAATTTATCTAATAGATGTAGTATCAGAGACAAATTGTAAGAATGTTCTTAATTAAAAAATTCCTAATAATTGCTACCTGTTCTTTAGTGGAATTTATAAGCCTGTGGCACAGGAATCCCATCACAGAGCCCTTTTGTCATAGATAGAACAGTGTTTCCCAGATGCTAGTTCTTCTTGCCACATCTTCACCTCCTTTGTTATTCAAGTATGTATTTTATTTTATTTCATTTTATTTATTTATTTTTTGGAGAGAGAGTGCGCCCACACTCGTGAGTGGGGGGCGGGGGTGAGGAGGGGCGGGAGGGGTAGAGGGAGAGGGAGAAAGGTAATCTTAAGCAGGCTCCACACTCAGCATGGAGCCCCATGTGGGGCTGATCTCAAGACCCTGAGATCATGATCTGAGCCAAAATCAAGAGTCTGATGCTTAACGGACAAAGCCACCCAAGCACCACTCAAGTATATATTTTAAATGTCAATTAATTTTATGATTTTTTAACTTAGCATAATGCCCTTAAGTTCCATTCATGTTGTTTCAAATGGCAATATTTAATTCTTTTTTAAGGCTGAGTAATATTTCGTTGTGTGTGTGTGTGCTTGTGTATATACATCTTCATTTATTAGGACACACTTAGGTTGTTTTCATATCTTGGCTATCATAAGTATTGCAAGGGACATAGGGGTGCATATAATTTTTTTTGAGGTTTTTTTTTTTTTTTTTTTCCATTTTCTTTGGATAAATAACCAAGAGTGGCAATGCTAGATCCCATAATAAGATAAAATAAAAAACAGAGTGTAATATGAAATATAAAGTAGCATTAAAATATTTTACTATTAAAATACACTCATCCAAATATCACCTAAAATTATCTTTTATAACCCCAGGTGTACACATTTATTCTTTGTGAATATTCTATGCAGTATACAAATATGTGTATCTCAAAGTTTTAGTAGACCTGAGAAGAAAACATATTTAAATGATTGTTCACAATTAATGAGGGAGAAATGCAGTTACTTCTTTGGAGTCCTCACATTTATAATTTCTCTACCTTACTCCATATTTTTCTTTCTTGGAAAAAGGAAGAATAAGGAGATAAAAGATGGAAAAGATAAAATGTAGAAAAGCTAACAGAAATACATATAATAAATAAAATTTTAAAGTGTTGAAAAATTGCATGGGACAGGTTAAACAGGCAAGGAAGATATAATTTAAGATTATTGCAATAGGAGTCAAGACTGTTGCACTATGTGGGGGCACTGAACTCAATTTCTCTGAAACAAAAGGCAGGAGGATTTTTAAATGCTGGAGTGAATTAATAGAAAAGCACTGAAGGACAGGGGGAGGGAGGTTGGTCAGTGTGACAAGGGCTATCTCTGCTTTCTAATCATCCCTCATGGAAGGTAGGCTCTCACCCTCCCACAGAGACTGGGAGATAGAGGCTTATCTTTCTTGATGATTACATTTCAAAGAGTTTACTGCCAGGTCCTTGAGAAAGATATTCCTGAGTTGTGAAACTGGCAAGAGGCTGGGGAAAGATTTACATTTCAAAGGACAAAGAATTTACAATAGCAAGTTTTCTAAAGTAAATGTTCTAAGAAAGGGAGGTCAGAGTCCTAGAGTCAGGAAGAAGCCTATCTAAAGTTTAGTCAAACTGAGGGGAACGTTAAGGTCATTTTGGTTAAGAGGAATTGGAAAGAAATGGATATTCAAGTTTTCCTGCCATTCATCAGATTATTTTAAAAAATCTTTGTCTCTGAAAAAGTTTTAGAACTTCTAAATCTATCATTCAACTTAGTAAAAGTTTCAGAGTTCACATTAATGATGTGGAAAACTAATTTGACTGACCAGATCTGTTGAATTACTTTTTGTTATAAAAATGATGACCAAAAAAAAAAAAAAAACCTGAAGCAAGTAGTTCAGAAAATATCCTTTTAAAAAACTATTTTGACAAGTGCCATTTGTTTCCATTATTTTTAACACTTGATGATATATTGTTAAATGAGTTTATTGTATTTAACACCAGTAATGAGTTCTTACTCTAAATCCTTACAGCTAGTTTTCTGCTATCAAATATTTGCTAGGAGGTGGGCTGAGACTTTCAGAATGTGTGAGAATATCCCAGCTCTCAGATTAATGAACTGAAAGTCAATCATCTTGGCACAAATGCCTCCTTACTGTACTGTGTGTCTTTCGTTAGAAAAGGTTGAGTGATAAAAGATGACTCTTCTCATTCTATCACAGAAAAAAGATTATGGTTCTTTTAGAGACCTGATTGATTTGAAGGGTCTATTTGTACTAATGCTGGACATTGGTTAGAACCAAACAAAAACTGAACACTGAAAAAAGTCTAATCCATACTTGAAGAGTCATTTAAAATGCAAGCAATGTATTTCAAATTGATCAGAAAAGGAATCGCAAGAAGGGCATTTTTATAAAACTAATTACCATGTCAGATGCTTAAAATATAAAGTCAGTGTAATATGTGCAAACAACCCCTAAGGCAATGTGCTACCATCTGCCTTAGGGAAGAGTCCCTTATTTTGTTACTCTTACTCTAACAGTGATGAAAAACTTTTCCTAAGCTTGCGCACACCACACACACACACACACACACACACACACACACACACACACACACACACACACACACACACACACACACACACACACACACACACACACACACACACACACACACACACACACACACACACACACACACACACACACACACACACACACACACACACACACACACACACACACACACACACACACACACACACACACACCC
>NC_058416.1:11020846-11068688 GCF_002201575.2 Neomonachus schauinslandi
CCCCCCCCCCCCCCCCCCCCCCCCCCCCCAAAGAAGTGGCTTAATAAAAATCTTGGCCAAAGGGTCAGTTGAGATTGGATGAAGTTAACACAAGAATGCTACAGAAAACATATATTTCACTGTTTTCTTATATTTCACTTCTTTTAAATGAATAATCTTTGGTCTCTTTTTGGGGTATTTGGGAAAACAGTTGGAGAGAATAGGGTTAACAAAGCCAAGGTTCAAGAGAAGTATAGAATTGTATATGTTAACACATTCATTCACTTACTTGACTACCCATCCACTCTCGTGTGGTGAAAATGCAACTTATGGAATAGGAGGCAAATTATGCAAACCGTATATTATGAAAGGGAATAATTTCCAAAATATAAAAGGAACTCCTGCAACTCAATAGCAAAAGAACTAATAATCTGTTTAGAAAATGGGTTACAGATTTGAATAGATATTTTGCCAAAAAAAAAAAAAAGTCATGCAAATGGTCAACACGTATATCAGTTATACTCAGTGTCAGTAATCATCAGTGGGAATACAAATCAAAATCATGACGAGGCCCACACCTTAAGGGAAGGCAAAGGGAAGACACTAAGCCACCTAAGAGGTTCCTGAGCTAACTCCTCCTACAGGTGAACACCAAATGTACCCCTACACACAAAGCAAGGCACTCAGAAATCCAGAGACTAGCTGAATGACCCCATCATATCAGGTAAATGAGAAAATATCCACATCTAAAGCATAGGAAAAACTGAGTCACACTTGTGCCCTAAACCCCAGCCCTGGCACAGAGCCCTACAATCAGGATAGAATTCTCAAATTCCAGCTTCTCCCTAAGGAGTAAAGAGTTTGGACTGCACTTCTAGCACATCAAGTTTTAAGACTGCCCGTCTCCTCAAAATACCTCACCTAGCTCTGAAAGCCAATTGGGCTTGCATTCCAGGGGACCTCGAGGATTATAGCAAACAAAGAAGCAGGTTCTTAAGAGTGTGAGCATTAACCTTGGCTATATCCCCTAGGCTCAGTGCAAAGGAAGCCAGCAAAACTGAAAGGGTATTAACTGTATGCTTTATAAACTTGTACCTGAGTGTCCCTGAGGGCCTGGTTTCTATTTAGCACGCACTTAAGGACAGGCTGTGATTTCCCCCCCCACCATCCCTTTGGAACTCAGCGGGGAGCTGGTTGGCACTTTCCTGGGCTTCTTTCTCTTGCTTGCTCTAACAGTAAACCAAATTACCAATATTTCCCTGGAAGGAGCTATGACATACATCTAGTGCCCTAACGTTTAATTGCCACCTAAAAGACAGGCACCGAAATGACGTGGCAGGCAAAATACCTATCTCTCAGTTTGTCCCTGGAAGGTGCTTAATACTTTCCTAGCTGCTGCCCAGGGGTCTAGCTTCTAATAAGTAGGCACCTAGGTACTGAATGACTTTCCGCTGTGGGGCACTCCTGGGTCCTGGTGCACCCTAACCTACTGGAACCACTAAGAACAAATATGGAGACTTAGATAATCACAAACATTTGAGAGATAACCAGGAACTCAAGCTGGGCCAATAAAGTTCATCTCCTATGAGAGACCAGTCTGTCAAGACTCAGAAATATGGCTATTTTATCTAATGTGCAGAAAGCAACAGAAAGTTAAGGAAATTGAAGAACCAGTTTTTTGTTGTTGTTTTGTTTTTTGTTTTTTTTTAATGTCTCAAAGGTTAACTTATTAGCTTAAATAGACTGTTATAACTATGTTTTATGTAAGCCTCATAACCACAACAGGAAAACCTATATTAGATACACAAAAGATGAAGGAATCAAAGCTTAGTACTATAGAAAATCATCACATCATAATGGAAGAGAGTAAGAAAGGGGAAAAAAAAAATACTACACAGCAGCCAGAAAACAAATTTTTAAATGGCAATAGTAAGTTCATACCTATCAATAATTACTTTAAATGTTCTAAATTCTCCCATCAAAACAGAGTGGCTGAATAGATAGAAAATATGCAATAATATGCTGCGTACAGAAACTCATTTTAGCTTTAAGGGACACAGAGGTTGAAAGTGAAGGGATGGGTAAACATATTCCAAAAAACTAGTAAAAGAACACAGGGGGTACTTTTATGAGCAAAACAGACTTTAAGCTAAAAACTGTAACAAGAGAAAGGTCACTATAAAATAAAAGGTCAATTCATCAAGAGGATATAAAATTATAAATATTTCTTTACCCAACACTAAAGCCCTCACATATATAAAGCAAATACTTACTGTGTGTGTGAATATTATTCAGGCTTCAAAAAGAAAGAAAATCCTGCCATATGGATGTACTGCTAGGACCTTATGTTAAGTGAAATAAGTCCGTCACAGAAGGACAAATAATGCATGATTCCATTTATATGTAGTACATAAAAAAACCCCTCAAATTCATAGAAGCGGAGCGTGGAATGGTGGTTGCCAGGAGCTGAGGGGTGGGGGGATAGGGAGTTTTTAGTCAGTGGGCATAAAGTCTCAGTTATGCAAAATGAATAAATTCTAGAGATCGCACATCATCCATATTATTATCAATACTGTACTGAACACTTAGAATTTGTTAAGTGGGTAGATCTTATATTAAGGGTTCTTACCACACAAAAAATGAAAACCTTCAGAAATAGCTTCTCCTATATGCCTAGCACTGTGCTAGGTGTGGGGATATGTCTCCATCTTCTAGAAGCTAACATGTTGACAGAGTCGGTGTTCATCTCTTTAGATTGGAGTAATTATCGCAATGAACTTAAGCAGAAAGACAGGGAACCAAAGGAAGACATCTACTTCAGTAGGAAATTTTAGCTGGGGAAAAAATAAATAGCAAAACTGAAAAAAAAAAAAAAAAACTTAGACTACGGATCTGCCTTTTTCATTTAAGAAGACTGACATCTGGGAAGGTAAATTCCAATGATCAGCTCAGGTTTCATACTCATCTAAAAATTAAGTATAAAATCTTGGATGGAAAAATAGACGAACTATATTATGATCAGTGAATTTTTGCTCGCTATGTAACCGCAAATCTTTATATTTCAATTAGGTGAAATGTTTTGGTGCTATTTTATTGAAAACATTGATAAAAATTGAACTTGGGTTGACTATTCATAGAAGCACCATCGATAACCTCTGTAATAATTCAGACATCTTCCAGTAAAATCTGTCATTTACAAACACGATGCAATTGAAGCAGCTGTAATTTCAAACTCTTATTTTCTCAATGAGAATTTTACTAACAGGGTTATCCTATCGGTCTTTCCCTCTGTGAGATTATTAGTGGGTTATCAAACCTCGATGTTTTAAAAATACTAATTTCATGCTAACACTTTATACTGATGAGAGAATAGTACACTATCAGTATAATATAGATGAGGTTACATATGCACACATATAAATGTTCATTATATTCAATATAACTTAAAGCAAAAGATTCCAGAACCTTTAATTTTATGGAAACTGTTTCTTTTTAGGTATGGTTTTGTGTGTAAAAACAGCACCTAGTGACTCTCTCCCAGTGAAGCATTCTACACCATGGACACCTAGCAGGGAGGCACGTAGCTCAGACCAAATTTGATTGTGCTTGTTGGCTCTAAACAGCATGACCTGTCTGGTTTTGCCATTGTCCTACCATTGCATAAAAATGAGAATGAGTAACTCAGACTCAACCACATTTTAAGATGACAAATAGATTTTAGTCTTATAGCAGATACAAAAAATTCTACCAAAAATGCAAGTTTATTAAGCTCTGTAAACCAGATACCAAGTGGCAATGATATCCTTTCTTACAGGATCAAAAACTGACCTTAAAATTTAGGAAGGAACTGTCAACATTTGAGTAATAGAAACAATCTTCTTCAGGCCTGAGTATTTTAGTGCACATAGTTTTGGTTTATAGCTTTTATTTCATATGAAAAGATACCAAAACATACTCAACCGCTTTATTTTTATGTTTCCTTTAAAAAGTCAAAGGTTAATTTAAACATATCAAATGCATTTAAAAGTATATTCTTGATTGAATTAGGTGTTTCCTGACTGAATTGGAGTTTTGTGATATTCGGAACTGAAGTTTCTGTTTCCGCTATACATGTTTTAAATGCAACAAACGATGATCAGGGTTGCTTGGAGACTCTGACCTTTGAATTCTCACAATAAATAGTAAGATTGAAAATTTACTTACTGTTACAAGCACTGGTGGATCTAGAAAGGTCAAGCAGGGCAGGTATTACCACTATGGCCGTGTGTGTGTGTGTGTGTCAGTCACATAAAATTCTTATTGGATTGATGAGAGTACCATTTATTCCAGGTACTGTGGTAAAGGCTTTTACACATGTCTCTTATTAAATCCTCACAAGCATTCTCTTACATAGTGATAAGGACATTAAGTCCCCAAGAATTTAAATGAATTTATCAGAGTCTCATACTCACATAATGGTCAAGCTGGGATTAAAAGCCTGTCATGTCTGTCCATACAGTCAGTGCTTGTCTTCCATCACCCAGGCTGCCTGTGCAGTTTTCCTGGCAATGCTTTTTCTGCATAAATTGTTAATATTCTAATACCAGTTCTGTGGATCTGGCCCTAGTGAGCTTTCTCACTTCATATATTGTTTGAAACTTTTAAAAATGATACCCATATGGAAAAGCAAAAATGTGAGCACTTTATGACTTTAATTTTATTGACTTAAAGGTCATTATAAATTCTGGTTATTTTCCCTGTAGTTTTGCCCGTTTTTCTTACAACTTCCCAGTCATTATTGACCTTTGAGAAACTTATAAAATTTGCTGTAATTTTATCTGATTCCATAGTCTTTGAAGCATGACTGTGTTCCATCTCCTATACATATAACTAAGCTTTTAAATAGTTTGAACCAAATGTTCTCATGTTTAAAACAGGTTGAATAAAATCATTACAAAAAAAGTACATTTAAGTTGGAGGCATTACCTCATTCTCATCCTTCAGTTCAGATACTTTGGATATGTACTGACTTAATTTGGGGGTTGCCTTTTAGTAGAACAGTATTTCATCAATATGCAATAAATTGAAGAAAGGAATTTAGAAACTGTTCTGATGGGCAGAAACACTAAATGTGCTCTCAAAATCATTGAGCAGCTTCTGTATTTTTCCGCCCTTTTGCTGAAATGACAACTGTGTACAATGCCAAGTGTATAGCAGGACCAATTTCAGTGGCTCACTTTCCTGCTTTGGGAAATAGTGCCATATGTGGAGACTGCCAATCAGTATTGTAATTGAACCCAAGTCCCTCGGCCTATGCACAGCAAAGCCAGTCACTGGAAATGCGGCAAGGAAAGTTTATTTGAGAAGCAGCCAAGCAAGGATACGGGAGAGTAAACCTCAAATCTGCCTCCCAAACAGGGATTGAGCAAGTTTTTTTATAATCATGGGGGTTAAGATTACACACATATGGATGAAAACAGCAGGTAAATGTATGACTATTCATGAGGAATATGGAGCATGTGCATCGAGTAACCATATTATATAACACACATCTCATATTCACTTTGGGGTGGAGACTTAAAAAGAGAATGAGACAAAATTCAGCCGCTGATATAAGGAGGTCATCTTAGGAAAAGGAGAAGGGGCTCAGGGCATGTTCTGAGAGCTGGTATAGGAATGCAGGGTCTTGTTTATTCCTAGGCTGGAACATATCAGTTGACCTTGAGTTCAGGTTCTGCAGAGACAACTAGTGGATTTGTTAATTGGGTCTGAAAGGACACAATAGCTGATTATGGAGAAACAGTTCTCTGAAAAGCAAACTTTAAAATTTCTACCTCAAGATATAAGAAAAATCTCAACCTAGCCTTACACCTAAAGGAGCTAGAAAAAGAACAACAAATGAAGCTTAAAGCCAGCAGAAGAAGGGAAATAATAAAGATTAGAGCAGAAATAAATGACATAGAAACTAAAAAATAGAACATATCAATGAAACCAGGAGCTGGTTCTTTGAAAAAATTAATAAAATTGATAAACCCCTAGCCAGATTTATCAAAAAGAAAAGATAAAGGACCCAAATAAATCACAAACAAAAGAGGAGAAAAAGCAACCAACACCATAGAGATACAATTATAAGATAATATTGTGAAAAACTATATGCCAACAAATTGAACAACCTGGAAGAAATGGGTAAATTCCTAGAAATATATAAACTACCAAAACTGAAACAGGAAGAAATAGAAAACCCGAACAGACCAATAATCAGCAAAGAAATTGTATCAGTAATCAAAAACCTCCCAACAAACAAAAGTCCAGGGCCAGATGGCCTCACAGGTGAATTCTACCAAACATTTAAAGAAGAATAAGTACCTATTCTCAAACTATTCCAAAAAATAGAAATGGAAGAAAAACTTTCAAATTCATTCTATGAGGCCAGCATTACCCTGAGAGCAAAACCAGACAAAGACTCTGCTAATAAAGAGAACTACAGGCCAATATCCCTGATGAGCAGGGATGCAAAATTCTCAATACAATTCTAGCAAATCCAACAGTACATTAAAAGAATCATTCATCATGATCAAGTGGGATTTATTCCTGGGCAAGGGTGGTTCAATATTCAGAAATTAATGTGATACATCACATTAATAAAGGAAAAGACACCTACGATCCTTTCAATAGAAAAAGCAGTGAGAAAATAAAACATTCATTCATGATAAAAATCCTCAACAAAGTAGGGTTAGAGGGATAATACCTCAACATAATAAAGGCCATATGTGAAAACCCCATAGCTAATATCATCCTCAATGGGGAAAAACTGAGCTTTTCCTCTACAGTCAGAAACAAGACAGGGATGTCCACTCTCACCACTGTTATTTAACAAAGTACTGGAAGTCCTACCCTCAGCTACCGGACAAGAAAAAGAAATAAAAGGCATCCAAGTTGGAAAGGAAGAAGTCAAACTTTCACTATTTGCAGATGATGTGATACTCTCTACAGAAAGCCTAAAAACCAAAAAAAATTGCTAAAACTGGTACACAAATTCAGGATACAAAATCAACATATAGAAATCTGTTGCATTGCTATACACCAATAATGAAGCAGCAGAAAGAGAAAGCAAGGAATCGATCCCATTTACAACTGCATCAAAAACAATAAGATACGGAGGAATAAACCTAACCAAAGAAATAAAAGATCTGTACTCTGAAAACTATAAAACACTGATGAAAGACATTGAAGATGACACAAAGAAAGGGAAAGACAGTCTATGCTCATGGATTGGAAGATCAAATATTGTTAAAATGTCTATCCCACCCTAAGTAATCTACATTCAATGCAATCCCTATTAAAATACCACCAGTATTTTTCACAGAACTAGAACAAACAATCCTAAAATTTGCATGGAACCACAAAAGACCACAAATAGCCAAAGCAACCTTGAAAAAGAAAAGCAAAGCTGGGCCATCACAATTCCAGACTTGAAGTTATATTACAAAGCTGTAGTGATCAAGATAGTAAGGTAATGGCATAAAAACAGACACATAAACCAATGGAACTGAACAGAAAACCCAGAAATGAAACTACAACTATGTTGTCAATTAATCTTTGACAAAGCAGGACAGAATATCCAATGGAAAAAAGACAGTCTCTTCAACACTGGTTTTGGGAAAACTGGACATCAACACACAACAGAATGAAACTGGACCACTTTCTTACACCATACACAAAAATAAATTCAAAATGGATGAAAGGCCTAAATGTGAGACAGGAAACCATCAAAATCCTAGAGAACACAGGCAGTAACCTTTTTAAGATCAGCTGCAGCAACTTCTTACTAGATATGTCTCCTAAGACAAAGAAATAAAAACAAAAAATAAACTACTGGGACTTCATTAGATAAAAAGCTTCTGCATAGCAAAGGAAAACAATAAACAAAACTAAAAGGCAACCTATGGAGGCAACCTATCTCCCAAGGAGATATTTGCACATAACATATCTGATAAAGGGTTGGTATCCAAAATATACAAAGAATGCATAAAACTCAATACTCCCAAAACAAATAATCCAGTTAAAAAATGCACAGAAGATATGAATAGACATTTTTCCAAAGAAGACATACAGATGGCTAACAGACACCTGAAGAGATGTTCAACATCACTCACCATCAGGGAAATACAAATCAAAACCACAATAAGGTATCACCTCACACCAGTCAGAAAGGCTAAAATTAATAATACAGGAAACAACAGGTGTTGATAAGGATATGGAGAAAGGCGAACCCTCCTACACTATTGGTGGGAATGAAACTGGGGCAGTCACTCTGGAAAACAGTATGGATGTTCCTCAAAAAGTAAAAAATAGAGCTTCTCTATGATCCAGCAATTGCAATACAAGGCATTTACCTAAAGGATAAAAAATATTGATTCAAGGGACACATGTACCCCAATGTTTATGGCAGCATTATGAACAATAGCCAAATCATGGAAAGAGCACAAATGTCCATCGACTGATAAATGGATAAAGAAAATGTATGTACACACACACACACACACACACACACAGAGGAATATTACTCAGCCATAAAAAAGAATGAAGTCTTGTCAGTGGAAGGACATGGATGGAGCTAGAGTATATTATGCTAAGTGAAATAAGTCAGCTAGAAAAAGCCAAATGCCATTTGATTTCACTCATATGTGGAATTTTAGAAACAAAGCAAATGATCATGGGGATAAAAAGAGGCAAACCAGGAAATAGACTCTTAACTATAGAGAATAAATTGATCCTTACCAGAGGGGACCAGATGGGGAATGGGTGAAATAGGTGGTGGGGATTAAGGAGGGCACTTACTGTTACAAGCTCCTGGTGTTGTATGTAAGTGATGAATCACTAAATTCTACACCTAAAACTAATATTACACTGTATGTTAACTAACTGGAATTTAAATGAAAACTTGGGGAAAAAAATAAACTTTTTTAGTTTCAACCTCCTTAACCCTATGGGGCATTGCTTCAGTATGAAGGAAACTAGAGCTGAGAGTGTATTTACGCAGTTCCCTAGCAGCCAACAGTTTTCCTTAGGGGCTTAGGATTGATGATACATTCTGGAAAAATTTACCACTAAGGTGTTTAATTATACACCAGAAAGAATGAGGTCTCAAAACTAAAGATTCCCTCAATTATAATGCTAGGACATTAAAAAGTTTTTTTTTTTTCTTTGACCCCATGTTATTTGCTTTTAAAGGGCAACCACAATACTTACTCTTGGGGGTCCTCTGACCAGTGACTGCTCACTATGATTTAGTAGCTAAGAGAAATCTAATGTTTCTATTTTTTTTTCCAAATCTGATATGCACTGATGCAAAATAGATTTTAAAACATTTGAAGTGTTTCTAAGAATTTAGAAAATGGAATGCGAGCAGTTGCCAGCTTTATTTATACATACTTTATTCAATTAATTGCAAAGTAGTTCTATATAGAGTCAGAGGTAACTTAGCCTTTTATTTTTTTTTTAAGTTTTATTCATTCATTTGAGACAGAGAGAGAGAGAGAGAGAGAGCATGAGCAGAGGGAGAGGGAGAAGCAGGCTCCCCGCCAAGCCAGGAGCCCGATATGGGGCTCGATCCCAGGACTCTGGGATCATGACCTGAGCCGAAGGCAGACGCTTAACCATCTGAGCCACCCAGGCGTCCCGGTAACTTAGCATTTTCATTTACACAATTTACTAACTTTATGACCTTAGAAAAATCATTTCAGCACTGTGATTTAGATTTTATATATGTATAGTAGGAAAACAACCAAAACCAAACCAATGTATGTGTATCTTATTAATGAAGGTTCCGGAAGTGGTAGGTACATGGGACACATGTTTTTAACCTATCTTCCACGGCACCCAATATAATGCTGATTAGATTAACAGATTAAATATAAGCCTGTAACAATAAAAAGAACAAGAAGGGGGCTACCAAAATTAGATTCAATGAATATATGGTTGAGCAAAGGAAAACTAGTAAATTAGGAAGAATTCTGAAGGAGACTAAAATCTAGAATGAGATTGAGGATATCAGTAACATCACAAAAGCACATACTTAATGCTGATGTACTTTTTGTCAAGGACTGTTTTAAGTGCTACCTATCAACTAATTCACTCATCAAAAATGCATTCTACCCTGTGCACTGGATTTTGTTCCTACAATTAAGCTATCTCTCTTCTTTGAGTAGTTTCTTATTTACTGGTTCTTTCCTTCAGCAGAAGATGTTGTAATGTCTCCCATCTTCAGCTATCTTGAGCCAATATTTCTATTTACCATTAATTAAAAATTTTGTCAAAGAGTGGTCTATATTCTAATCCCTTAAGTGTAATGAATTCTTTGTTCTCATATGACCTGACAATTCAAGGGTATTTGGCCCTTATGATTACTGTGTATGTCTTGAAACAGTTTCTTCCCTTACCTTGTATAATATCATTACCTGTAGGCATGTGTACTGTTCCACTACTTACTCTTTGTCGTAATCCTCTGCTAGATTTTTCTGCACTTTCTAAACTCCAAATACTGAATGTTAAATATTGGGTTCGTAGAGCTCAGTTTTTGAATCCCTTCTTTCCTTTATGCACTCAAAACCTATGTGATTTCATTGAGATTCTTGGACTTGAAATTATGTATATGCTGAAGACACTTAAATATGGCATGTCAAAGTCTGAACTTGAGACTTCTCTCAAAAACCTGTGGGTTTGTGGTTCCGCATCTCTGTGAATAGCACCCTGTTGCTCAGCGCAAATAAAAACTTTGGGACTTATCATTGTCTTTGTCTCACACTCTCACTCTTGATTATAACCCACAACCATTGGTAAGTAAATCCTGCCAACCAACCATATGTTTAAAATATGCCCAGAAATCAGACTGCTCACCATATATGTACACTTAATACAGACAGTGCACCCAGTCTCCAGTATTTCTTGCCTGAATTATTGCAGTTGTCTCTTACCTCCATTTTCTGAGTAGGCCCTTAATCAAATTTCAGAAACTAAGTATAAAATATATATATATAAAATGTATCCAGGGAAGAAACTGTACCTACAATGTTATTTGAGTGCAATGACTTCTGAAAAAGAAAAAAAAATAAATTTGAAATGTGGTAAGAACTATGGAACATGTTAACATAGAAACAGATGCATTTTCAGATATTCAAGGACTCTCTTATTTGTGAATATTTGAGAAATTACATCAGTTTGTGCTATTGTAAACCAAAGAATAAAACCAAGAATGAAGAACTAGTGGAACTTGGGAAATAGAAATCAACATAAACAGTAAGTTAAGCTCTAGAGTGGCATCTTTTCAGCAGGCCTGGAGGACAACCAGTCCTGGCAGGATCATAAGCACAGGGGTATTGGTGTGTGGGAGAAAGCTTTAGCTCCTAAGAGGTGATTATGAAATATTCAGAAATTTTGCAAGCTGAGGTTTGGTAGCATGAAATTGGCTATGGTGGGAATATATACACCACTGATACTGGAATTGGATACAAATCACCATGTGCCCTAGCTGTCCCAGAGACCTGGCTTACCAGAGCATCACTGGTCAGTCCCATTAGGTAGAGGTTGTGGGAGCAATATACCTAGAAAAATTGTTTGGAGGGAAAATTTGGAAGATGAAGAAAAAGTGCTAGAGTATTTTTTAAAAATGTGTTTAAAAATTCTAGGGGAAAGAAAGCTATAGCAGAAGGCACATACCAACAAGATGATTACTTGGTTCTGTAATAAACAGTTACAATAATATAAAAACTGTAGCTTTCAACATTTAGAAATGGCATATAGACAAAGCATGGAAGACAAATTATGATTATAGAAGAACCGGTTATCAAACTTGACATTGTAAATTAGTAAGATAAATAAAGGAATGACATTTTGACCACAGATCAAATACCTCATAAAGATTATTCCACTTGTTCTATAGAACAGAGGTTCTCAAAAGTTCTGGGTCCTAGACTAGCAGGTTAGCATCACCTGGGAAATTATTAGAAATGCAAATTCTTGAGTACCTATTTGACTTACTACTGAATTAAAAAATTAAGGGGATAGAGCCTAATGATCTGTATTTTAATAACCTCTCCAGATGACTCTGATGCACACTAAAATTTGAGACTATCTCTTAGAGTGAATCATGTTCCCAATGATTTATGTGGTCTTTACATCAAAAAGGAGAACCTATTTCCTTGGCTTATTTTCTTCTGAGATTCAGTCTGGAAAAAAGTTGCTGAAATACTGACTAAAGTTCTTTATTTTATAAAAAACAAAACGAGAAATTTTAGGAAAATGTAAATAGGCCCTACACAGTAATTTGCTCTATGATTAAGATTATTGTACAGTATACTTCAGATATCCCTGTTTCAGTTCTTTCTACCTTTTTAAAGTAATCTCTGCACCCAAGGTGGGACTTGAACCCATGACTCTGAAATCCATAATCATATGCTCTATCAACTGAGCCAGCCAGGCACCCCTGATTCAATTCTTTCTAAAGCAAAACAGACTCAAATACATAACTTGAAGATATTCAATATGATTTTAACTTTATTTTATAAAGATAACGCATATACTGTTCTATAAAAAGTTCCCCAAACTCCAAGTGACATTTTTGTTTGTATTCTCTTATTAAAATCATTGCAAACAACATTTCGAAAACTATCCCTTACACAAGTCACTCTACATCTCAGAAGCCAAAAAGGGCAACATGTACACAAAGACCCCTTAATCTGATAATACATCATGGCTTCACCAGTGCTATTTCTACATTGATAATAAAATTTTATATCATGAGTTAGGCTTCAAGAGCCTTTTTCCTCTGCTCAACTATCTTAAGAAAACAAACAAAAAGCCCAAAGTTCTTTGAAAGAAAGTCTGGGCATTGGCACAGATCTGACCTGCTCTCTTTTGTTTTTGAAAATTGCTAATAATTGATTAAGCTAGACCTTAACTGTTGCCAAGAAATGTATATGCACAAAAGCAAGAGTGTGTAAGAGAGATTTTTGAGAAATATCTTGGAGATATCCAGTTACGGCTGCTGCTAAGATAATGAATTTGCCCATAATGCATGCTCCTTCCCCAAAGATCAATCAAAGAAACTTCTGAAGGAAAACATGAAATCCAAAAAAGTAGCAGGCAAGACTGGAAGGAAAATTCTGCTTAAAATATGGTTTAAATTATCTTGTTCCCCACCTTCTTTGCTTTGGAAAAAAAGCATTATTTATTACCTTATTGCAAATATTTTGGCAAGATCAAGAACACTTGAGTAGATGTGGGGGGTGGAGGGTAAAATGAGGGTAGTTCAAAACTCATGCTTAGGCCAGGAGTTGCAAAACAAGAATTAATCTCAGCTTTTGGATTTTCTTCCAACTCCTTCCTCCAGACTGCCATTGCTGATGCTTGACAATCGAGACTGCTTCCTGAATATATAAAGCTGATGTGTTGAGCATGAAAATGCCTTGATGAGTTGATATGAATGAAATGGGAGCGATTTCCTGTGATACGTGGTCCTTGTGGCTTTCCGCCCTTAAACTCATTCAGTGTCTCCTTGAACTATCCTAGGGGAACACAGACCAGTCTCTAGGTTTTGGCCCTTCCATAGTCACTATACCCAAGGAATATAAGCTAAAGCAGAAAAAAAACACCACTTTAAATGTAAAATAACAAGTGGATTATAAATGCCAATCAGTGGCAAGTACTAGTAGCATAGAAGAACCTAGATTTTAAACAGGCACAATATGCACAGTGAAGGAGATAAGGAAACATGTTACTGATATGAAACCAAAATAAGAAATAGAAATAATAGGTAAGAAAAAATAATGACTAAAATAAAGAGTCCCATAGATGGGATATATGATCCAATGAACTGAAGAAAACACAGTTCTTTCAATTCTTGCCAAAGGAAAGCTAGCCATTCAGGGAAAAAATTAAGCAGGGAAAAGCATGGAAAACTTTTAAAATTTACTTGAAGTTCAATTTGTCCCAAAATGTATTTATTTGTTTATATTAACCCATTACCTTCTTCCAAGCCCCTTATCCATACTAAGGTTCCCCTCACTTCCATTATTTCTTAATATAATTTTGAGTTTACTTCCAAGCTTTTGCTTAGATCATTATTTTTCTCATATATATATGATAAATATATATTTCTCTTTGCTTGTATTTCTTTTAGTTTTTAACATAAAAATTATAGACCTCTACAGATTTGAATTCTTTTTAGAGCTCTTTAATGGTTTCTTTTAATGTATTTACATTATACATGTATGTGTTTTTAGTTCTACTGTCAACATGTTTCACATATTGAAGAAAGATTTTAAGAGTGATCCTAAAAGCTGAGTACATAACTATGAAGGGAAACTAAGTTTCTAAGACTTAATCAAGATAGAAGTCTGGGAGGAAGAATATTCTAGGCAACTGTGACATAATTATGGAGGCAGCAAGGTTTGCTTAAGTAAATTAAAAAAAGACTAGGAGAGCTGGCATGACAGAAAGACTTGTACCTCTTCTACAGACATTTAAAGGGTATTTGAAGAATTCATTCAGACATATTGTAATGTAGGTGAAGAATAAAAGCAATAACAAGGTTATCCTTTGTCACGAAAAGTAGATCTTAAAACCATCAACAACAAATGGACAATTTGACAATAGAAAACAATATTCCATTATGAATAGCTCTTCTTTACAAGGGAAATCAAAATAGTTATGTCAGTTTCTTCTCATGCTATTCCTTTCCTTTCCTACAAACTTCTTGAAAAAGAAACATATATCCTCTGCCTGAATTTCGTCATTTCTCACTCACTGAGTTTTGGTTTATTGTTCCAGCCAACTATTTAATCTTTTTAGTTACAGTAGCCAATTACAAGACAGATTCGGTAGTCTCTCAGTATTTATAGTCATTGACTTCCTGCAACAGGTGATACAAGTAACCATCTTAAAATCATGAAAGTTTCTTTATCTTTAAATTTCAGGTTATTTCATCTGAGATATTTGCTTTGCTTTTCTGATTCTTTTTGCTACTCTTTGGTAGATCCTGCTACTTCAACTCCAAAATGTTTTCACAACTTTAAAATACCCATTATTGGGCGCCTGGGTGGCTCAGATGGTTGGGCGTCTGCCTTCGGCTCAGGTCATGATCCCAGGGTTCTGGGATCGAGTCCCGCATCGGGCTCCCTGCTAGGTGGGGAGCCTGCTTCTCCCTCTGCCTCTGCCTCTCTCTCTCTCTCTCTGTATCTCTGACTCTCATGAATAAATAAATAAAACATTTAAAAAATAAATAAATAAAATAAAATAAAATACCCATTATTTTTTCTCTATGCTTACCAAAATAATTCATCTGCTCCTGTGGATAAATTTGATGGTGTTTTTTATGACCTGGGGCTCTGTTACAGCTAATTCTTGATAGATTAATAAAATAAGGGACATCATATTATACAAAGCATAGGATGACTAATATAGTCACATTACATAGATGAGAACATAAAAAAATAACTCCTGTAAGTCAGTCAGAAAAAGAAAAATTAAAAGATGGTCAAAATACTTGAGAAGGTACTTTATAATACGGCATACCCAGAGAGCCGAAACATGAAAATCTGTTCAACTTCAGGAGTCATTAGGGGAAACATAATTGAAATCAAAAGACAAAACCACTACACTTCCTACATAATGAATGGCTAAAATGAAAAGGACAGATTTTTTTATCCAAGTGTTAGTAGAGAGATGGAGCAACTGAAAATCTCATATGCTGTTGATGGGAATATACATTTGTACTACCTTTTAGGAAAAATGATTGGCAGTGTTTACTAAAGTAAAAATTGCATATAATTTGTGACACAGGAATCCCACATTAAATATATATGCAATAGAAATATATTCCACATGAACTTGTAGTGCATATGTATTCACAAAAATAAATTACAAGAGAGTTTATAGCAGAATTGTTTATAATTTCTCAAAACTAAAACTATAATGTATATAAATAATAGAATGGATAAATAAGTCATGATTTATTCATACAATAAAATAATGAGAAGTCCAAAGAGAATGCTCAATCTATGAGCATTGCAAAATATGAATTAATTCCACAAACACAATATTGATATAAAGAGGACAAACTCAAACTTATGTATGATTCAATTTGTATAATGTTAAAAAAATAGGCAAAATTAATCCATGATATTAAGGGATTGTTCTACCTTTTTTAGTGGAAGTTTATCAATGAAACCTTAATTCTAACTCCTCTTCCAACATTATTAAAATGTTTTGAATTTAAAACTGAATATATATATATATATATATATATATATCCCATGTTAGTCTAAAAATCTGCTCTATTTTGACTTTCCTATTTCAGATGAAATTATAATTCTGTCACTCCCACTTAAAACAATAGATATTTTTGTTCACCTCTCTATCATCTTTGTTCATTCTATTTCCAGGGAAAATGTGTGGGAACAAAATGTCTCTCAATTTTTTTTTTTCTTTTCAAAACTGTTGTCTCTCCTTAGTCTTAGTCATTCTATGCAAGAATACCAGATTAAACTTTCTAAAATACTGTCTTATGTAAATCCATACTGAAAAATATAAAATGGATTGCAATTTTATGTAATATCAAGAATTTTGTTTTTTATCATTTAGGACTCATCACAGTGGGGCCCCAGTTTGTCTTATCTGCCTGATTCATGACCTGCCCTCCCACCACATGCATACACAGAGCCAGGGAACCAGGTCACTGGCCCATAAATATACCCTGATCAATCATATATGTCATTCTGCTTATGATGTCCTATAGTCTTTCTCAATTTTACTTTGGCAAATTCTTTGCATATGAATTTCAGTATTACATCTTCCAGAAAAACGTCTTAATATTCTTCCTAACAGAAATACAGTCGGTCTTCTTAATTCCCATGTGACAGTGTCTTGCTTTTTTGTAGTGTTTTGCTGTTGTTGTTGAAGGGTAGTTGGCATACAATATTACATTAGTTTCAGTTGTAAAACATAGTGATTTCACATTTACATATATTATGAAATGGTCACAATAAGTCTACATGCCATCTGTTACCATATAAAGTTATAATAATATTGACTATATTTCTTATAACTGTTATATTTTATATTTATATATTTATATTTAAATATATATAAATATATATATTTATATTTCCTATAACTGTACTTTATATCCCCATGACTTATTTTATAACTGCCAGCCTAACCCTTAATCCCCTTCACCTATTTCATCTGTCCCCCCACCCTCTTCACCTCTAGCAACCACCAGTTTATTCTTTGCATTTATGAGTCCGTTTCTGTTTTATTGATTTGTTCTTTTAGATGCCACATATAAGTGAAATTATATAGTATTTGTCTGACTTAGTTCACTTAACACACTGTCTTCTAGGTCTTTCCATGTAGCAAATGGCAAGATTTTGTTTTTAATGGCTGAGTAATGTTCCATTGCACATATATATACCATGCCTTCTTTATCCACTCATCTATCAATGGACACTTCGGTTGCTTCCACATCCTGGATATTTTAAGTAAGGCCGCAATGATCTATAGGAGTGCATACATCTTTTAAAATTGGACTTTGAATTTTCTAGTTAGTTACTTGTAATCTTTATTTTTACCTCATCTGTTAGATTTGTTTTGAAAACTTTATCCTCTATCAGATTCTCCTAAAGGGCTTGTTAAAAACATGGCTAGGGGGGCGCCTGGGTGGCTCAGTCGTCAAGCGTCTGCCTTCGGCTTGGGTCATGATCCCAGGGTCCTGGGATCGAGCCCCGCGTCGGGCTCTCCGCTCAGTGGAAAGCCTGCTTCTCCCTCTCCCACTCCCCCTGCTTGTGTTCCCTCTCTCGCTGTGTCTCTCCCTGTCAAATAAATAAATAAAATCTTTAAAAAAAAATAAATTAAAAAAAAATAAAAACATGGCTAGGTTCCATCCCCAAAACATGCTGATTAAATAGGCCTAGAGTGATGTCATGAAATTTTCATTTCTAGTAATCTCCCAAGTGATGCTTTTGCTGTGTCCATACCATACTTTGAGAACCACGATATAAGAATCAATAAAACATAGGTCGTGTCTTATTAGCTTTTGTTATTTCCCAAATTTATACCATGGTTTTGCCTAAATTTAAATGTCAATTTTAGATAAGCATATATGTGTATGCAATAGAAACATAGACAATTCAAATTCTAAAATTGTCTTGTCATTTATTAGCGAATATAATAATATTTAAACGAGATCACAAGGGTCTTGATGTCTGTGAAATAAAATAAGGATATTTTAATATATATAAAATAATTAAAATCATATTCAATTCTATTTAGTTAATAAAGCATTTGATGAAGTAGTATACTCACCATAGGATTATCTACAATGGAGTAGGGTTATAAATATTTCAATGAGAAAAAATTTAGCATCTTAATGAAAGTAAGTGCAAAAGTTCAATGCAAACTTCTACTCTCTTAGATTCTAAGATAAATTTCCCAATACAAAAATTTTCTATACATATTAAAGTATTTTGTACAAATAAATGAGAATTAAGGATTCAAAATCAGGACTAATAGTCCATCTTACTATATATTATATATCTTATTAGTGTATATGTTAGTACTATGTTATACTTTGTAGGGGCACCTGGATGGCTCAGGTGGGTAAGTGTCTGACTCTTGATTTCAGCTCAGGTCATGATCTCGGGGATCTTGAGATCATGCCCTGCCTGGGCTTCAAGCTCAGTGGGGAGTCTAGCTTGAGATTTTCTCTCTCCCTCTTTCCCTTCCCCTGTGCATTTTTTCTCTCTCACTCTCAAACAAATTTTTAAATTATACCTTGTAGTCTACTTTTGTAGTGACCATTCATCTGTTTGCATCATCAATATCCCAAAAAAACCCCAATTTTAACAGGTTATATAAAAAGGGTGGCAGGAACAGAAACAAAAATAGCAATGATATATCATAGAAGTAAGGGTCATGGTAGGAGCTTTCTAAATATAAATATGAGGTGCTTGATAATTCAGTGAAGATAAATTACTTTTTATTTTTTTTTACTGTTGCATTATGATTTAATCTAATTGCACAAAAATTTGAAATTATAACTCCTCTGGATTTCTAAGAAGGGTAATGCATTCCTCCATATTCAATTCTGCACTGTTACATTTGAACCATATAGTGAATTTTACATCATGATGGATCAATTTAGAATTCCCATGCAACACCTCAAATTATATAAAATGGAAGCAATTTTTAAGCTTTGTGGAAAGAAGATAAATTACCTTTAAGAATAATACAGCAAAATAAAGACAGACAACACTTTTGGAATTGTGTGAGCATTTTGGGAAGGAAAGGCAAAAAGGGGAGTTTGAAGAATAGTGGCACACATCAAACTTCAAATGCAAACATACATTTGCACCTCAGAAGACTTGCCCATATTTACTTTTTACTTAAAACATATATTCATTATTCATGAATTGTTTCTTAAGCACCTACTGTGTGTCAGATATCATGCCAGGAAAGGGGAGGACAATACTGAGAAAAAAAGTCTGCATGCCTTTATCCCACAGTGGTACCACCTGAAGAGACGTTATAATAAGTACTATGATAAGCAAAACCAAAATTTCAGTAGTGGTGCTTAGAAGAATTTATATTAAGATCTGAAGGATGAGTTAGAATAAACATATTCATTTTCCAGTGTTTCCTTTCTTAGTAAATGACAGTTTCATTAGAGTTACCTGAGCCAGAAACCTTGGTTTTCTTAGCAACATTCCTTACCCTTTTATATCAATATTTGATATTTGATCCATCAAGTCCTATTTATTTTACTTTATATATATCATTTTGCCTCTCTATCCCTCTTTTTACCACTCTGGAACAATTTTCTATTGTCTTTACCAGGTCTAATGCAACAGCACTAATAAATTTCCATGTATTTGGGCTTCCCTTCAATCCTCTCTCTCTACAGTTGCAGTCAGAATATTTAAAATTTTAGAAAATGCTCTGCAGGGCACCTGGGTGGCTCAGTTGGTTAAGAAAATGCTCTGCAATGTCCTAAGACCTGCATGGTCTACATAGTACCTACCTGGTCATATATTGTGCAACTCTGTCCCCTCATTATTTTGGATAAAGTCAAAAGAGACTGCTCTTTTTCTTTCCAGAACACTTTGCCCAACACAATTTTATTTCTGTTCATATTTTATATAGATATAAATATTTGAAAGGTGATTTTCCATACATCCGGTTTTTAAGATATTTTAAGAGTGGTGGCCTCTAAAATGGGGCCATTGCAGTGTGCTCCAGGTTTTATTTTAAAACTTTAATTTTTATAACAGTTTGATTTACAGAAAAATTCAGGTAGTAAGACAGAGCTCCCATATACCCCATGCCTAATATCCCTATTATTAACATCTTACATGAATATGAGACATTTATTATAGTAATAACCAACACTGATACATTATTATGAACTAAAGTCTGTACTTTATTTTTCCTTAGTTTTCACTTTTTTTCTGTTCCACGGTTCCACCCAGGACACCACGTTACATTTAGTTACCATATCTCCTCAGACTCCTGTTGGTAGTGGTGGTTTCTCAGACTTAGCTTGTTTTTGTTGACCTTACAAATTTTGAAGAGTATGTATTTGTGTGGACCTATTTGTCTATTATGTTACATTGATCCATTTGTTTATTCTTTTGACATTATCATGCTGTCTTGATTACAGTACCTTCATAATAGTCTTGAAGTTGGGTAGTGTCAGTACCTTGATTTTATTCTTGTTTAATATTGTGTTGCCTATTCTAAACTGATTATTATTCTTCCCCATACAGATAAGTTTTCTGTTTTGTTTTTTGTTTTTTGTTTTCTTCTTTCAGGATTTTCTGTTTCTTTGCACTCTGAATATAATATCACTGTGTGTGGATTTTTTAGTATTTGTCCAACTTGGTATTCTCTGAGCTTCCTGGATCTGTGGTTTGGTGTCTGTCATTAATTTGAGAAAATTCTCAGGCATTATTACTTCAAATATTTATTCTGTCCTGTAGTCTCTTTCTTCTTTTGGTCGTCCAATTACACATGGGCTACACTTTCGTGAATTCTCCAACACTTCTTTGATCCTTTTCCTTTTCCTTTTCCTTTTCCTTTCCTTTCCTTCTTTTTTCTTTTTGTGTGTGTGTGTTTCATTTTAGGAAGTTTCTATTGACTTGAGAGTCACTGATTTTTCCCTCAGTGGTGTCCAATGTGTTGAGGACCCCATCAAAGTCAATGTTTATCTCCGTTTTTTTTTTTCTCTGTCATTTCCAATTTTTTTCTTATAGTTCCCATTTATCTGTTTACATTATCCTTCTGTTCTTGAATGCTGCTTTTTCCTTGAGAGGCCTTAACATATTGATCATAGTTACTTTAAATTTCCTGTATGATTATTCCAAAATCCGTGCTACTTCTGAATAGGATGCTGATGTTTGCTTTATCTTCTAAGGCTGTTTTTTTTTCTTATAATTTAACATGCTGTATTAGTTTCCTGGTATTGTTATAACAAAGTACCTCAACTGGTGGTTAAAACAAGAGAAATGTATTGTCTCGCAGTTCCAGAGGCTAAAAATTCAAAATCAATGTGTCAACAGGGTCAGTTTCTTTTGAGAAAAGAGAGAGGAAGAAGAATCCATTCCATGCCTTCTGTCCTTGTTTCTGGTAGCCTAAGGCATTCCTTGGCTTGTAGAAGACATTCTCTCTGTATTTTTATATCATCTCTCCTCTGTATACATGTCTGTCTCTATTCAAATTTCCCTTTTTATAAGGATATAAGTCATACTGGATTAGGGCCCACCTAATGACCGAACCATAATTTGGTCATCTACAAAGACATGCATTTAATCCTATAGAAGAACAAAATAGAGAAGGTAAAAATCAAACCAAATTCACATATAATAAACTTAAATCCAAAATTATCAGTAATAAAATGTAAATTGACAAATCTCCAATTACATGTCAAATTATTAGACTAGATTAAAAGAGGAAGATTTAACTACATTATGTGTATTTTTAAAGATGCACTTTAAATAGGGTGATATTAAAATGGTAGAACAAGATTTATTTTTAAGTAATCAGAAATTATTAAAAAATCTATAAACATACTGAACAATTTGATCAAAATAAATCAGTATTTTATTTATAAAATTAAAAATTATAATAGAAGGAAACCTATTTAAAGTGCACATTAAACTAAGTAATCCAGATCAAAAATATCATACTCAATAAAAGACAAAAGATTAAAGCTTACAGGATCTATTCAGTGACTGCAACAGTATTAAATTAGAAATAAAAAAATTACAAGACTTAAAAACTCCAAATGTTTAATAATTAAACAACACATTTCTCAGTAACAGATGGGTTAAAGAAGAGATAAGAAAATATTTCAAAATAAATGACAAAACATTTCAAAATTTGTGGCATAGAGCTAAGATAGAGTTTATAGGGAAATAATTATTTTTTATTATTTTTATGTATTTTTTATTTTTGGATCAAAAATATTGAGATAATTTTGGATACAAAAATTATTGAGAACACCTCCCCCCAGCTTTATTGAGGTATAATTAATGAATAAAAATTATATGTATTTAAGGTGTACCATGTGATGATTTAATATATATATACTTTGTGAAATGATTATCATGTTCTAATTAACATTCATTATCTGTCATAGTTACATGTGTCTGTGGTGAGAACTCAAGATAACTCTCAGCAAATTTCAGGTATTAATACCGTTTTATTAGCTATAGTTATTATGCCATTTAATTTTGAATTATTATATTAGAAAGATAATACATTTAAAAATAAGTACATATGAAATTTTCACCTTAACATAGAAGAACAAATTAACCCCAAGGGAGTAGAATAGATAAGAGTAGGTTATTTAAATGGAAAACAAACAATAAAGAAAGTTAAAGCCAAAAGTCTATCCTTTTAAAGGTTTAATAAAGATGATAAAAAACTAGCAGAACTAATTAAGTAAAAAAGGAAAACACAAATTATCAACATATCATCAAAAGGATATTAATACATATCCTAGACACATTAAAAAGTAAAATATTTTTATCCACTATGTGAGAAAACATTTAATGGTTTAGAGGTAGAGAAGTTACCTGAGAAATCTTACAAATACGGATTCGAGAAGAAATACAAAATCTGAATAGTCCTGTCTTTAAAATTATTTAATTCATAAGAGACATCATTTATCCAAAGAAATCTGCAGGTCCATCTGACTTCATTGGTGAATTCTACCAAACCTTAAAATATTAAAATCAATCTTGCACAACTTCAGAAAATATAAACAGATTGTATAGCTGTATTAGGAGCTTCTTTTTTTTTTTTTAACATTTATTTATTTATTTGAGAGAGTGAGTGAGCATGAGGGAGAGGTAGAGGGAGAAGCCGACTCCCCGCAAAGCAGAGAGCTCAATGTGAGGCTCGATCCCAGGACCCTGAGATCATGACCTGAGCTGAAGGCAGCTGCTTAACTGAGCCACCCAGGTGTCCCTATTAGGAGCTTCTTATCACTTATTTTTATTGAATTCTTTCAAAGGCATAACTCATTATGTCTCTATACTAAAGTTATTTCACAAAACTGAGCAGTGTTTACTTCTTCTGCAATCAAACTGATGTGCCTAAGTGCAAAGGATAAACCATGAAAATTCATTTCCTGCCTGTACATACCCTTGCAATTTGCATTCCAAAATGAAAGCACACACACATACACAAACACTCCTTCTCTCACAAACAGAAACACACTTAACAAATATTGACTTTAAGAGTTGCAAACTTTCCCAAAGAAGCCAGCCAAGCACCCAACAAATATTGACTTCAATCTTTCAATTGATCTCTGGTTCTATAGGGTTTTTTCCCTATCCTTTTGAGTTTGTAGACTTAGCAAAGAGGCTGTCTTGTTGTTGGGATAAATTCTAATTGTTGTTTATATTTTGCAATAATTATTTTGAATGCCTAAAGAATTTCAATCCACCTCTACAATATTGAATACCCAAGCAGAATAGAAGAATCTCTTAGATTATGAACACACTGGGATAAAAGTTATATTCTGTATTCACTGTGGATTTGAAATTACAACTAGCTTTCAATATAATAAATAATATAAAATATTATAATATTTTATAATATTATAAAGTATTAAATAATGTGATACAATATCACCTCAATTATACAAGCAACAAGATAATAAAGGCTACTACTTGGGGAGAAAAATCCATTCGTTGATAGTATGTGTTATTTGCTAATTAAGAAAAAAAAAGTTATGAACACATCCTGAAGCTATTTGCCTTTTCTTTCATTGATAAATGCAACTGTATTTCGCAGACAAAAAAATTGATACATAAAACAAATTAATTGGTATCTCAGCATCACGTTGGGCGATATAGATAGAATTCAAAATTGATATATTCATTCATGCTCCTTCATTATTAGTATTTTATGAACAAAGATTTAATGTCTATTATATTCTTGGCACTGTGCTAGGATGAAATAGTAAGGCAACCTAAAGTATCATTTATGGTTCATGGTAATACATCTAAAACATCACTGTTTTAATAAGACATTTCCATGTAATCTTGCATGTGAATTTACAAAAATGTAATTTCTGATAATCTATCCAGGAAAACCCACAGTCCATAGTTTACATTGGTGTTATATATTCTATGGTATGGACAAATGCATAACAACATATATCCATCATTAGTGTATGATACAGAGTAATTTCACTGCCCTAAAAAAACTTTGTGTTCTGTTTAATCCTCCCCACTCCCAAACCTCTGTCAACCACTGATCATTTTACTGTCTCCATAAATTTGCATTTTCAGAACATCCTATAGTTAGAATAATAATATTTCCTTATCTTTTACTTGCCATTTCTGTTAAATAAAGATGTAACTCATCACTATATGGTCTAAATAAGGCTTCTGAGTGATATTCACATAGAAATCAATCAAGTGGTATACATATTGTTAGGAATGAAATAAGAATAAAAATTATAGGTATTTTATAAATATCACCCAGAGGTTTAGGGGACTGGGTGTGTAACAGACTTAAGGTTTTTTTGTCTGTTTGTTTGTTTTTAAAGATTTTATTTAGAGAGAGCAAGCAAGCACAAGCAGGGGGAGCAGCAGAGGGAGAGGGAGCAAGGAGCCCGATGTAGGGCTCGATCCCAGGACCCTGAGATCATGACCTGAGCCTAAGGCAGGCACTTAACCAACTGAGCCACCCAGGTGCCCCAGATTTAAGGTTTATTAGAGATAAGGGACTGGCTACGACATTATACTGTTCTCACTTCGCATATGCCAGGGAGGAAAATTAGGTTTTCTCAAATGTGTTATGAAACAGAACAACATTCAAAGAGAACAGGAACTACATTAGCTCTCACACTCTGTTAGTGATGGGTAATATTTTGTGGTTTCTCCTCTAAATACTATAATAATAAGCTATATACTGTATTTTTGATGCTCATCCTGTTTTGAAAATAGCAAAGTGATGAAGTTAGATACTATTTTGTATTTACTATAGCAGACAAAAAAGATAATTAACACTTCAAATGCAAATCTAAAACACTGATTCAACATAATCCTTCTTACATTATTCTGCTCTAATAATTTGACAATTATAATAGACTGAGAAATTTGCCATTGTAAGGACAATCTTTCATTAGATTATTTAAAACAGCCCTCATTTTAATCATTTAATAACTTTACCCTTTTCTGTCAATTTTTTTCATTTTAGAAGGTAGTATTCAGCCAGATCAAGAACCTTTATCTTAACTTAGTAGGGTCGGAATTATAATTTCAATCTTCCAATTTTAAAACCAGAGGTTAAAATATTATGTTGGATAGTATGTTAAAAAGGTCTAAATGCAAAAATTGAGGACAAAGACCTCAATTTTTCTTTATTAGAAGAGTTTATCTTGTCTGGTTGAACCTCAGTGACCTTTCATTGCAGAGATTAACCTATTAGACTACAAGCACACTAAATTCAACTGATTAAATTTTCAGATTAAACCTGAAAAAGGAAAAGAGAAAAGCATAATAAATATATATATATTATTATAATTTTAAGTTCCAGGATCATGCGAAGAGGGAGAAATGAATATGTATGCCACTAAAAACCTCTATAATCCAGTTATATTACAGATATTATATATATGTATGTATACATAACATGCACTGGTTAATTAAAGAGCCACATAGACAAGCAGTAGAAACGTCAGTTTTGGGAGTGGAACTGCGCTACTCTTTCTATCATCAAATCAACTCCTAGGGTCTCTTCTCCATTTCACTTCTACCAAACTCTTGAATTGGGGTAGTTTCATAGGTTTCAACTGCTCTGTTTTTTAATTTTTTATTATTTTTTATTTTTTAAAGATTTATTTATTTATTTTTGAGAGAGAGAGAGAATGGATGAGGGGCAGAGGGAGAAGAGAGAATCTGAAGCAGACAGCCCACGGAGTGCTGAGCGTGGAACCTGACTTGGCACTCAATCTCAGGACCCTGAGATCCTGACCTGAGCTGAAGCCAAGAGTCAGACGTGAACCACCCAGGTACCCCTCAGCGGCTCTGTAGTTTTCTATTATGCTTTCAAATAGTCTCTTTTCTTTTTGAAGTGAGCCAGGGATCGGGACCCCAGAAGGCCAGACTAGGATGAGGTATAGTTGTGTTTTTAATATTCATCTTTATTGATTGTATCATGGATATAAACACAGGTGTTATGGATCAGACAGATTGTCATTATTCACTTCAAAAGCAAATAATAACTGTGTAATTCCACATACATCCCCTGATTCCTACCCCTGGGATGATGTGATGAAAGTGAGGCCAGGTCTTCTATGTGTGCAATCACTAGATACAGAAGTCCTAGACAGCTAATGCACAGAATAGTGATTATAGACAACAATACTGCAGAGTTGCTAAGAGACTAGATCTTAATTGTTTTCACCACAAAAAAGAAATGTTTATGTGATATATTAGAGGTGTTAGCTAATGTTCTTGGGGTAATCATATTGCAGTATGTGTGTCAAATCAACACATTGTTCAACTCACACAATGTATTATGTGTATTTTCATACTTACACAATGTATTATGTCAATTATATCTCAATAAAGAACAATCTTGTGTGAACACAGTGCCTTAGACAAGGAAGTAGATTTTTTTTTCTGCTTATATTCAGAAAAAAGTTACCTCTCCTTCCTTTTTCTAAAAGGAGTTATAGAAACTTTTGTTCTTTGGAAAGAGAATGGAAAGGATCTTGGATTCTTACTTTGACCTTTTAAAATGTAAATACAGGGTGCCTGGGTGGCTCAGTCGTTAAGCGTCTGCCTTCGGCTCAGGTCATGATTCCAGGGTCCTGGGATCGAGTCCCACATCGGGCTCCCTCCTCGAGGGGAAGCCTGCTTCTCCCTCTCCCACTCCCCCTGCTTGTGTTCCTGCTCTTGCTATCTCTGTCTCTGTCAAATAAATACATAAAATCTTTAAAAAAATAAAAATAAAATAAAATGTAAATACATCTCTCCAAGGGCCTGATAAGTCCCTTTGTCATTGTTTAGGTTTTATGACCTAGAAATGTCTCTAAGATTGCAGTCTTCATTTTCCCTTGAACTAAAACACACAATTCCAGAGTTACATAAATCTCTGAGTTCTCTTTCTGTGCAGCTGTAAATTAACTTCCCAAAGCTTGAAACTAACCCAGGCACTGAAGTTTCAGCACAATTTATTCAGAAGCTGTAACTTTGAAGAAACACAATAGATTATTTTTATTTCACAGGTAACTTGCCCAAGCTGATAAATATAGAAATGAGTAGGGAAGGAAATTTTAAAGAATGCTATAGATACTGTGCTACTTATTCCTACCAACAAAGCATGGGAATTATAGTTGCTACAAATCTTTTTCAACACTTGGTTTTTCAATTTTTAGTTTTCCTTCTAAGCCATTCTGATAGGTATAATAATATCTCATTTTGCTATCAGTTCGTATTTCTCTAATGACTAATGATGGACAGATTTCCATGGACTTATTTGCTATCATATATTTTCTTTGGTAAAATATTCATCTAAAACCTTTCTCCATTTTTTGTTTGCTTGTTTTCTAATTGTTGAGTTTAAATAACTTTATATATTCAGGAACCAAGTATTTTATTAGGCATGCAATTTACAAATATCTTCTACAGATTGTTTGCTTGTCTTTTAGTTCAATTAATAATGTCTTTTGGATAGCAGTTACCTTAATCTGTATCTGGAATCTCTATTCTATTTCATTGGCTTATATGTCTATCCTTATATCAACATCACACTGACTTGTTAACTCTAGCTTTATAGTAAATCTTAAAATTAGGTGTCATGGGTTCTCTAATCGTGTTCTTCTTTTTCCATTTTTAGCTATTCTAGTTCCTTCTATTTTCCATTTAAATTTGCACATCAACTATCCAGGAAAGATTTGGATTTTTAAGATTTATTAATTTTAGGGGTGAGGGGAGGTATATGAATCCATGTTCAGGAGGGATATTTTGGTTGAGTTTACATTTTCTTGTAATGGATTTTCTGATTTTGCTGTTAGGGCCCAAAAGCTAGCCTCATGAAATGAGTTGGAAATTGTTTCTTCTTAAAAGAAACTTAAAACAAGTTTTCTGGTAGAGATTTTAAAAATTAGTATTATATTTTCTTTAAATATTTGATGTAATTCACCTGTGAAATCATTAGGACCTGCAGTTTTCTTTGAAGACATTTTTTTTTTAAACTTCAAATTCAATTTTCTTAATGGATTACAGAACTATTTAGATGTTGCATTTCTTTTTTGAGTGAGTTTTGGTTGTTTGTATCTTTCAAAAAAATTGGTGCATTTCATTTAAGTTTTTCAATTATGGACTGTTTACTTATAGTATTCTCTTGCCACCATTTAAATATTAATGTTAACTGCAATGATGTTCCCTCTTTCCTTCCCAAAATTGAAATTAGTTTCTTCAATTTTTTTTTTCTTGTTTAGTTTGGGTAGAATTTAATTTATATTTTTAAAGTTTTCAAAGGACAAACTTTTACTTTCACTAATTTTCATTTATTTTTCTACTTTTGTTTGCTTTATTGCCATCTTTGTATCATGATTATTTTGGATTTTATTTGCCTTTTTCCCTTTGTTTCATAAGTTTAAGTCATAATCTTGATATAATGTATATCATTTTCATTTATTTCAGTATATTTTAAATTTCCTTTTGGAATATTTCTTTGAACCATGGGTGATTTAGAAGTGTTTTGTTTAATTTTTTTTTCTTTTAAAGATTTTACTTATTTGACAGAGACACAGCGAGAGACAGAACATAAGCAGGGGGAGTGGGAGAGGGAGAAACAGGCTTCCTGTGGAGCAGGAGTCCAATGCGGGGCTTGATCCCATAACCCTGGGATCATGACCTGAGCTGAAGGCAGATGCTTAACCGACTGAGCCACCCAGGCACCCTAAGTAGTGTTTTTTTTTTTTTTTTAATTTCCAACTAATTGGGAATTTTTAAATAATTTTTATTATTGATCTTTAATTTCATTATACTTATAAACTATACTTCATATAATTTTAATTTTTAAAAATTTTAGTATTTTATGGGCTAAAATAAGTCTATCTTTGTGAATGCCAAATATATATTGTAAACAAATGTGTATTCTTCTGTTGTTGGGTTAAGTCATTGAAAAATGTGGTTTAAATCAAATAGGTGAATAGTGTCTATAAATTCTTTATATTCTTTTTCTGCCTGTGTTTTCTGTTACTGGGAGAGGAATATTGAAATTCTCCAAAATAATTGTGGATTTTCATATTTCTTAACTTTGTATTTTAAGCTGTTATTAGTTGTATACACATTTAGGTTTCTTCTATTTTCTTGAAGAATTGACCCCTTTAATCATTATGTAATAACACTTTTTATACTTGGCAATATTCTTTGCTCTGAAATATCCTTTTTCTAGTTTCAATATAGCTACTTCAAAATTCTTTTATGAGCCTGATATACTTTTCTCCATCTTTTTACTTTTATACTGTAAGTTTCTTCATATTTAAGATGGGTTTCTTGGAGTCAACACTTAGTTGGGTGTTGCTTGTTTTAGTCTAATTTAATATCTCTCATTTAACAATGTATTTAGAACATCTACAATTAAGATAATGATTGATATGTGGTTAAATCTATCATTGTGACATAATTTTTTATTCCATGTATTTTTTTGTCTTTTTTCTCATTTTTTATGCCTAATTTGGGAATTTTTTTTTTATGTTTGACATTGTGATTACAATATACATTTTTAATCAGAAACTACCTTCAAGTGATATTATTTTACTTCTCATATAGTGTAAGGGCTTTAAAATTACATACTTCAAATTTCCTTTCCATTTTTCGTGCTATGGTGTCATATTTTTTAATTTTATATTTGCTCTGAACACACAACATTATTTCTCTTTATACTTAAGTTACTTATCTTTTAGATTAACCTAAGGAAAAACATGAATTTTGTATTTATCTTCATTTATTGATTTTCCAGAAATCTTCATTTATTTGTATATATTCATGTTTTTCTCTTACCACATTCCTACTATTGGAAGAACTTCCTTTAATATTTCTTGTGGTGCAGGTCTGCTTGCAATGAATTCTCTGTTTTCATTAAAGAAGTCTTTCTTTGGCCTTCCTTTTTAAATTCTATTTATGCTTTGAATAAAATTCTGGGTTAACAGGGTTTTTTTTCTTTTTATCACTTTAAAGAGGACTATTTTCTGCTGTGTGTGTGTGTGTGTGTGTACATAGTTTATGATGATATCAGCTACAGATCTTACATTTCTTCCTGTGTTTGTCTTTTCTCTGTGACTTCAAGTTATTTCTTTGTCTTTGATGTTTAGCATTTTGAGTATATTCTGCTTAAGTGTGTGGGTGGTGGGGTAAGGATTTGCTTTATTTATTTGTCTTTATCTCTCTTCATCTCTGAGTTTTGGGGATCTGTGGTTTGGTATCTGTCATTAATTTGGGAACTGTCATTAATTTGGGAATTAATTTGATATCTGTCATTTTTTTTTAAGTATTTCCCCATTCTTTGTCTCCCTATTTTTTTAGGATCCTATTACGCATTTGTTAGACCATTTGATCATGTCTGAAATCTCTTGGATATTGTTTCTCAATTCTTTGATCTTTTTGATCTTTGCTTTCAGTAATTTTTGTTACCCTCCTGTCAAATTCCTTATCCTTTCCTTATTCCACTGGTTATCTTGCTAAATACATTTTTAAAATATTTTTTAAATTTTCATTTCAAGCACAGTCATATTTTCCTTATAGATTCAATCTCTCTTCTAGAATTATCCATTTGACCTTGCATATTGTCTACCTCTTAAAACAGCCTTTACCATATTAATCATAGTTATTTTAAATTTTCTGTTTGATTTTTCTAACAAGTGTCTAATATTCTGAATCTGGTTCTTTGGATTACTTGGTCTCTACAATGTGTTTTTTGCTTTTTTCCTGTGGCTGATAATTTTTTATTGAGTGCTTAACATCTTCATAGGACATACAGGACATGTCCTTCATAGAACAGCCTAGAAATTGGCATGCTTTTCCTTCTGTCAGAACTTTAGGGTGAGTCATTGAGTTAAAATAGTTAGGTATTGTTCTGTGTTTAAGAATAGGTATAGTTACAGTTATTCTTGGTGCACTGTATGCTTTATATTGCCTTCACCTTTAATGTTATCTCGTTCTTAGCTTGAGGACTATTTTGCCGAATTTTTCTCAATGTCTACCGTCATCTTTCGGCCTTCTCTTGTGCTGCATCTGAGAGAGCGTCTGTTTCCATGTTCTTCATCTTCCTTTACAACTAAACTATAATTTGCAACCTAACATATTTTAGCTTGATGGTGAGGGAAAGGATAGGGCAAGTTCTAGGTTATTCTGATTAAGCCTTATTCATAGGTAATCACTGTGTTTCTGGATCTTTGGGGTGTGGTCTTCTCAGTGATTTAGCCCAACCTCAAGTGTATGTTTTTGTCCCACTTGTATTCTTGCTTTCCTTCATGAAAAAAAGGGTTTTTCTTTTTTTCTTTTTTTTCCCAGTTGAAATGGGTTTTGACTGGTTTCTTAGGTGTGACACTACATGTTGCCATTTCTCCAAGAGTGTAAGCCTTTTTCTACATAGGAGAACTAGCTGGAAGAACGTAGAGAAGGGTTCCATTTCTCCCTGTGGCTTCTCTTCCCTCCCTTCCCCCACCCCAGCCCTGTACCATTAAAAATGTTTCCTCGGGATTCTTATCAATGAATTTTGGGAGTACCTGCTGGCATTTGTAGGAAAAAGCCTATGAATGAGTATAAATTTCCCTAGTATTTTCTGTCACTAAAGGTTCTTTATTCTCTAACATACATTTTATCCTTTACAAATCCATTGAAAATGTTAGATAAGTTTTCTAAAACATGTCTGGCACCATTTGACATAGCCAGGTATGCAAAATGTCATGCTCTTATCTGTCCTTAAATTTTTGATTAGTTGGTGTTCTCTGACCCCAGGTCTTTACAACTTTCTAGAACTCATGTAAAAGCCATAAGTCGATCTAGAAGCATATTACATTTAAAATAAAAGTTGAGGGGTGCCTGGGTGGCTCAGTCATTAAGCGTCTGCCTTTGGCTCAGGTCATGGTCCCAGAGTCCTGGGATCAAGCTCTGCATCAGGCTCCCCGCTCCGCAGGAGGCCTGCTTCTCCCTCTCCCACTCCCCCTGCTTGTGTTCCCTCTCTCGCTGTGTGTCTCTCTGTCAAATAAATAAATAAAATCTTAAAAATAAAATAAAAGTTGATCTCATTGAAATGAGAAAGTTGCCATGTAGACTAGCTGGTTATACCTCTTTGTTTATGATTTCCTCTAAGCATTCACTTAAGAATTGTTATCACAATAAAAAGAACATACTTTTCAAACAGTTTTTCCAAATTACAGTGTAATACTGCTGACTGGTGTGAAGATAATACTTATGTCATAAGAGTTCAATGTTCACTAAATGGGTACACAGTAGGATGTCAGTTTAAAGCCACCATTCATTGTATGTTCACATAGCTAA
The DNA here is from genome assembly GCF_002201575.2 of Neomonachus schauinslandi. Taxonomy (NCBI): domain Eukaryota; kingdom Metazoa; phylum Chordata; class Mammalia; order Carnivora; family Phocidae; genus Neomonachus; species Neomonachus schauinslandi. Next base: position 11,053,894 of record NC_058416.1, read on the forward strand.
GGAATGCAAATGTGATGATGAATATTTCACAGCCCCCAGCTTCAAAGAATGCATGTCTATAGGGAGACAATCACAGCAAAAGAGAATTGTAATACAGATATTGCATGCTATCATAATCAAATGCAAAAAGCCATCTAGGGAAATGTGAACAAGGGGAACTACCCCAGTATTAGATGTTTAATTCCACTGCACTGTTGGAGGCTAGTCTAATATTGGCGTCTAGTCTAATATTGTACCATTTAAATTGTGATAAGGCTTATCTTAGACTAGTTTACAGGACACAGTTTAATTTTATCCTGGCATGGCTTGCGATAATTCCTTCCCCTCTTTCTCCTACTCCATGATGGACTCTTAGAACCATCTTAGGACATCTTAGAAAAGATGAATTCATAAAGGACATGCCAGAAAGATAGGGAGAAAACAAAGAGAAAACAGTACCATAGAAGCCAAGCAAGGAAAATCTTTTCAGAGAAACTCAGTCCAGTGTCATTAGTAGCTAGTGGGTTCTAGAACAAATTTTATACTGTAGTTATATTCTCACGACTTATGATTTAGAAGTAGAATGTTTACCTGTTTTCCACTCTTCTGTAAAGTCAGAATTACCACCTGTAATTCTGCAGTTTTCCAGATCTAGCAATCCCCTGACACGAAATGCAGAATACTAACAGATGATGATTCTAATATGAACATATAATGACACTTCTGATTTCTATATGCTGATTATTTTTATTTGCGAATCAACACATTGTTTTCTTTCATTCACAAAAGTTCTTAATGAAAGGAAATTTTTAAAAATTTGAGTCCGCAAAACCTTTGCAGATCAAGGTATTTACATTTCAGAAAATGCAACATTAACATAAAAATTCAATTTTCATGTATCTTTCTGTCAGGATAAAAACTCCAAGGAAAATTATAACTCTCAAAGGATAATGAGGCACAGCAGTCTTTGAAGACCTCCCATATAAAAATCAATGTATGGATTGCTCATCATTTCCTCTCACATGAGAAATACAATATGGATAGTGTTATTCTTTTTTTAAATCTATTTCTGAACACATTGTGAAAGAAGGAAAAATAAGGTGGAAATCTCAGAAAGAATAGGAAATTATTTAAAACTTTTGGTGTGGTATGTATCTTTGAAGTAAAACAAATACACAGATTTGTGTCCACTGGGACTGCTAAGCAAGGAATAGTTAAGATTTTTTTTTTTAAACCTCAGACCTAGGAATAATCATACTAACACATTTATTGCTGAATTTGAGTTATAAGTAAGATAAGTTTTAAAATAATATGCCATCTTATTATATAAGCAACAAACATGCAATCTTTAATTCATAGAATTATTTTTAGAAAATGTAGAAGAGCATGGAGAAGAAAAATTATGCATAATTCCTATGCAGAGAAAAACATAATTAATAGGATATATTTGTTTTTTCCCCCAGGTGTGTGTCTGTGGGTAATATGATGTGTATTCTCATGCACAACATACATTTATTTTTAATAATTTAGTATTACATGAAATATTTTAAATTATTTTTTATCTAGTGTACTATGTGCTTGTGTATATGTGTATAATTAAACATCCATATTTAATTGGCATTTTATTGCATCTATAATTTTACATCAGCTTTCTCTTAGCCTTATGCCAACATCATTTTCCAAATTATGGAATCATAAATGTTATTAAATGAATGCTTACCATTACATTGTATTATACTGTATGAATATACTAATTTTATATAATCATTTCCATATTGATGGGCATTTACTTCATTTTCCAGGTTGTGTAATATTTAAGGTGTTGCAATGAAAATATAGGTACCTCTCTGTGGGTTTATCTAGTTATGTTCATAGAATGAATTATTAGAAATTAAATTACTACATGAAGTAATGGATATGTATAAGGCTCTCCATACATATTATAAATGTTTCTTCTAGAAACATAATAGTGATTTACACTTTCACTTAAAGTATTTGAAAGTGACCATCTGACTTTCATTTTAGTGAAGATTTGTTGGTTTACTTGAAAATCAAATAATGCTCAGGAGAAAGAATCGTATACATGTGATTTTTTTTTTTTTTAATGATCGTACCAAAATTATCTGTCTCCAACTCTGCGATAAAAAAGATCACAGGATATGAGGCAAGCAGATAAATTAAAATGGTATTAACACAGACATTAATACAATCAACACAAAGTAGTACATCCAAGTTATTCTATAGATCCATATTGAGAAAAGGAAAATTAATGCATTTATTTTCATGACTCATTTATTTTATATGAGTTAATTATAGAAAAAGATTATAACAAGCTCTAGTGAAGCATATGTTATGCAGTGAATCCTTGGTGATACTTTCTATCTTGAATTGGTTGTAAAAGAGAACTCAGAAAAATCCATTGAGAAATAATACCTAAGTAGCCAAAGAAAAGATGGAAATTAAAAATCTAGAGTGATACCCAGAGATACTTTTCTTTGCTCAAATGTAAGACAAAACTTAGGTTGATGAATTTAGGTATTCTTTAGGCCTATATTTGCTGATACCTACTGGATACCAGATCATGTTCAGGCCTGGGGAATTGTGAATATACAGATAAAATAACTTATTCTTAAACCACAATCTAATGGAGAAGAATGATAATAAGTCAAAAATGCACAAAAATTATATAATACCAATGGTGATGTATTATCAAGAACAAATCAAACAAGTACAGTTTGTTATAAGAATGTATAATAAAATAATCTTGACATGAAAAGGTAGGAAAGTGAAATTTCCCTGGAGTGCTAAAAGATACATACGAGTAGGCACAGAGGAAGACAAGAACTTCTCAAGCACTGGAAAGAAACTGTGTAAGGATTTGAGGCAGATAGGAAATTTGGAAAACTGAAATAATTGTAAATAGGATGGTAATGAGTTAGGAGTATAGGAGTTAAGATTGTAGCTCGAGTTAGAAGTCCAATAATGGAAGGCCATGTTGAAGAATTTAGAATCGATATTAAAAAATATATATATATGCCCATTCACAAAAGTTATTCAGGAAAATGTTAAAGAAGCAACTAAATAATCTGATTGAAATTCCACTGAAAGGGGGCACCTGGGTGGCTCAGTTGGTTAAGCGACTGCCTTTGGCTCAGGTCATGATCCTGGAGTCCCTGGATCGAGTCCCGCATCAGGCTCCCTGCTCGGCAGGGAGTCTGCTTCTCCCTCTGACCCGAACCCCTCTCATGTGCTCTCTCTCTCATTCTCTCTCTGTCAAATAAATAAATAAAAAAAAATCTTAAACAAAAAAAACTCCACTGAAAGAGTACATAACTGTAAAAGAAATGTTTTCAAAGTATAAAGTCTCCACAGTGTGTGTGTGTGAGTGCGTGCGTGTGTGTGTGTGTGTGTGTAATCACTATAAATAGAACTTTGAGAGGTGGAAAGGATATTTTTGAAAAACTTAGTAGTCTTCACATTTGCAGGTAATATAACCCATAATTTCTTTCATGAAATTTAGAGTGATATAAATAAACAACAGGTTTATTCATCTAACTGATTGATCTAAACCACTGAGAATTGATATAGTTCTGACACACAAACATTTTCCAATTACTTGGTATCAGTTTCTAAAATTTCTTAGTTTTACCTTCCTTCAGTAACAGTAGTACGTAAATTCCTCCAAATAAACAATACTTTTATCATTTTAAATGAATATGGTAGATGAGAAAATGGATAGAGGCAGACAGCCTCCTGGAGATACAGACATTAATAGTAACATCACCCAGTTACGTTTTTTTTGTAATTAAATTTTGTCTCAGTGAAATTACTAATTTCTTCATGTTATTCTGAAAACCCTAGCTATTAACCTATTAAACCTTAAAGTAGCTAGTTTCTACTTGACTCTATTTAAAAATTTAATTTATTGGGGCGCCTGGGTGGCTCAGTCGTTAAGCGCCTGCCTTCGACTCAGGTTATGATCCCAGCGTTCTGGGATCGAGCCCCGCATCGGGCTCCCTGCTCACCGGGAAGCCTGCTTCTCCTTCTCCCATTCCCCCTGCTTGTGTTCCTCTCTCACTGTGTCTCTCTCTGTCAAATAAATAAATAAAATCTTTAAAAAAAAATTTTAATTTATTGTGATATATATACAAAAAGGTATAACTAGTACGTACCAGCACTTTTGTCTCTGGATTGTAGAAGTTTATGACAAAAGATTATAACAATGAACAAAATCAGATGAATTTAACATCTTATTTTTAATTGATATTGATATCATTGATATCAATGATATATGACTGACACATGATATCAATGATATTAAAAGATATCAGAGAACTGAGGTTGCAAAGGAACTTCAACTAAAGTCTAGAGAGGCACATGCCTTTCTAGCGGGCAGGAGTTAAGAGGCTGTGGTCCTCCCTGGGAGCACTTCAGCCTCAGCAGGGGCTGGCCTTGGAGCCCCTGCCTTAGTTGGAGGGAGTCTAGAAGAGGAAAGGGAAGCAGAAAGACATGCAAAAGTAGTTATTTTTCTTTCTACTCCCTGTACTCCCCAAATCTTAGGCTTTTTGGCTCTCCTCCTCTGGGGGGAAAAAAATCTCAACTTTTGACTATTCCCATACTATCTTTCCCCCTAATTTCTCTATTATCTTCTGAATCCCCAATTCTCACTTTCCTCCATACATTAACCACTCCTTTAAAGGTGGGGACCAACTAACGACTACTGGTTTTTGTTCTAGGAGGTAGATATTTTATGCCAACTCTGTCTCCCTGGCGTTGTGCTGTGATATCCCGGAGCAGTGGTAGCCCTGAACGCGCCTGATCTCGTCTGCTGAGCTTTAAGCCTACAGCTGCCGCTTTATTATGAAGTCCCCCTGGTGGTCTCCTCTGGGCCTGCACAGTTTAGTGCTGAAGGAGTTGGCAGTTTATACTCCGAATTGTGCACTCACTTTCTCTGTAGCTCCCATTCCTCCCGGGCTCTCCCAGCTAAATTTCCAGCCATTGTGCCTGCCTCGATATTTGTCATCTGACACCCCAAGCCAGTAAGTCTTCCATTTTTCTGCTGTTAAGTTGCATGTGGGCTGATAAATGCATTCAGAAAGAAACCAACAAGAAAGTCTTACTCAGTTCTGTCCTTCAAGGATAGAATCTTGTGTTTTGATCTGCTTTTCCCTGTGTCCCGGGAGTCTCCCCTGTTCACCTACAATTTAGCAGTCAGCTAGGGTTTGCGGGAAGTAGTTTATATTCAGATTAGTATCTCATCCCTTCCTCTGCTCACTTGCTCAAGGCTGTAACTGCAGCACCTAGAATGAATACCTAGTGACTTATACTAGGCACTCACTAAGTATTTGTTGACTGGCTTGCTGGTCTGTGTTGATATACTGCAAAAGTCTAAGTCTAAAGCCATTGCTCTATTTAGATATTTGTGGCATTTTATGGAATTGGAAAAAGCTTTAGTGGAAATGTTAGAAAACGAGTTTTCAACAGACTAGAAGCAAGTAACCTACTTCACAATTCACAGGCATCATTTGATTAGGAGATCATGAATAAAATGAGCCAAAATACGTGATTAAGAGTTATCCTTTATAAATGCCATCATAGATGAGTTAAAGAATATGTTCTCCTTGCAGAAAACAGACACTTTTCAAAATTGGTGAAGAAATTGGTTGGTCTGCAATGTAGATACAGAACAGTATCAACTTTCAGTCCATTGTTCTATATCCAACTCTTAATTATTTAAGATTATATATGACAAATGATTATTATATGATATTGTATGTTTCTTTTTGTTAATATCACCCAGTAATTCTAGTTCAGAGCCTTTCCTTGCAACAAAATTATAAAAAGTATTGGGTTAGAGAATTGAATAAACTTATAGGTCAGTGAAAGAACAAAGCAAAATAATGTTGCATGTTTAATATGCATTTACAAAACAGAGAGTGATTATTTCTGAATCACAGATTTATTACATTTCACAAGAGTTAATTTCATCCTTCTAATACTTTATTTAAATGCTTGTTATAACATTATAATTGATTCACAATGTATGAAGGGCAGGACAAATTGGAATTAAAATATAAAGGGTCACTATTAATTATCAATTCAAGTGAAGGTGAAACAACTTTAAAAATTTATTAGAAATTAACCTGAAGTTATGATTTTGCTTATAAACACTAAGTTCTTATTCAGGGACATAAAAAATTGAGAAAAGTTCATATATATGAATATATATATGAAATATATATGTATATATATGAATATATATAACATTTTATTTTATATACATGTTACATGTATATGCAGTTTTTTCACTGGGAACAGAGATAATTCAACTACTCAAAATATTAAGAGACCCCAAATAGAACTAGTTATTTTTCTTCAGTAATATTGTTTAGAATTTTCAAATCATTTGTTCAGGAATTCTTGAACATTTGTTCAATTCAAATGGCAACAGCAGCATAATGAGTATTATGTTAAATCCTCCTTTTGTATAATTTATCATCTCTTTGAGCCATTAAAAGCAACTTAATTTTTCTGAATCTATGGTTCTATTCATTAACAGGGACAGATGTCAGTCTCCTTGTCCATATGCGAGAATCAATTACATTCATTTTTAAAAAGTACTCAACAGTAGGTGCAGCTCATAGTGAGCACTGAGAAACAATTTATTTGAATCAATGAATGTTTTATTTATGGCTCACAAAGTTATTCACATATAAAAAAAAATCTCAGAAGTTCTAAACCTAAAATTTAAACTCTAAAGAGTTAAACCTAAGTCAGTTGGGAAAGCCTTTTACTGAAAACACAGGTGGCAGAGGAATAATTAACATCAACAACTTGTGTTGCTCCAGATTGCAAAACTGAAAGATTACTTACATGTGCATTGGTATGAAAATAACTTGGTTTACAACGGTGAAATACAAGAAAGCAAAATATGGCTCAGATGACAATTCATAAATAACTCATTTATAAATTCAAATGATGAAACATCCAAACCAACATCAATGCTTAGTACTTCCATAAATAAATTTGGCAATCTAGACCAATGGAGCTCTCCACTTCTGGCTCAATCCTACTCTCAAATAAATACCATGACAAGCCTTAATGAGAAAAGGAGTCAGTCTGCAGTGCATTGCATTTCTCTTTTGATTTTCAACCTCTCTTGTGATTTATCAACACAACCATTCATCCTTCCTCCTTCATTTTTTTTTTTAGATTTATTTACTTACTTTATATATTTGTTTGTTTGAAAGAGAGAGAGAGTATGGGGGGGGAGGGTGGCAGAGGCAGAGCGGAAGCAGGCTCCTCACTGTACAGGGAATCTGATGAGGGGCTGGATCCCAGAATCCTGAGATCATGACCTGAGCTGAAGGCAGAGGATTAACGACATGAGCCACCCAGGTGCCCCATAGTCTTCATATTCTTCTATAACTAATCAAACTTCTGTGCTTTGACCCCAAATTAGGATAGCTCCAGGGCTTTTAAGAAACACCTATTTTCCATTTCCTCTTACTCCATATTGAAATGAAATTGTTCTCCAAGAGACAATTTGATCCCACGTATTATCTTCAATTTAATGCTTAAAAAATAAAAGCTCTTTACCTTCATTCCTTTTTTTCCATAAGCAATGTGTTACATCTATTTGAGATCAAAACTACTAAATTTTGTTGTATTTCATCATTATTATGTGATATAATTTCATTTTTCAAATCTTAAGAACTAGATAAAGTCTTATTACAGGAAAAACTTTTTTTGGTATACTATGATGATTGTTTAAAAAAATTACCAATTAACGAATGGGATATATCTTGAAAATTCTATATGAAATGCATAATGATGCAAAAGAATAAATTATTGATTCATTTTCATTGTTTCTGTAGAGTCAACAAACAATTAAAATTTATGCTAGTAGAATTTAAGCTTGATAATTAAAAGTTACTAAAAGTATTTTCAAAAATAATTACATACTCTATCAAAATATTAGGAGTAAAGAGACCAGTTCACTTTTTTCCAGTTGCTTTTAATGGGTTCCCTAGAAGGAGAGCCTGAGACAGGGATTCAGAAAAATGTGATTAATTCAAGAGTGGCAAATTGACCGGTCCACATATGTCCATCCAGAACGTTGTCCAAACCTCCTAACAAGAGTTGAAATCAATTTCCCCTCCCCTTAAACCTGGACGGACTTGTGACTTTTCCAAACAAGACAGTGTTGGTAGGAGCAATTTATGTAACTTCTAAAGCTAACCCATGAGAAGGATAAAACTACTGCCTGGCTCTTCCTGTTGTGATTCATGCCTTCAGAATGTTGAGCTAACACGTAAAAAATCTGCCTACTTTGACATCACCGTGCTGAAGGGATCATGCAGAAGGACCACAGATGGCAAGAGCTGTCTAAGGGACATCTCTCTTCCAGCTTGCAGCTCTTTGAGTTTAGCCAGCATCAGTGTAAATCAGCCTTCAGGAGATTTTAGCCATCCAAATTACTGATGAATAGAACAGATAAAAGCTGCCCCACCAAACCTTCTCAAACTTCAGCAGACTAAATAAAGGCTGTTGTTAGACTCTCAGTCTGAGGGTGATTGTAACACAACATTGTGACATGAAGGTTGCTCTTCTAGTAAAGATGATGAAAAGGAGTGAGAAAATCAGAAATGACTGAGCCAGAATGAGACCCAGGTTTTGTCTTGCCTTAGGCTGGTCCATCACATCAAATGTGATAACTCTGGAGTATAAATTACACTGCAAATGTGTCCCAGCTTGAGGTAAAGAAGCTAGACTAATTTACTCCCATAAAAGTTAGTCATTGACTGCACCATGCAAGGTGTGGGAGACCTGTCAGATGAGGTGACTTAGTTGGTCAAGGGAAATACTTTGTAGAAGGTGGCTCCATGAGCCATTAGCAGCCATGCTCACAAAAGCTAATGGGCTTGGGTCAGTCACCCAAAGCATCTATTATCCTGAGAAACCACAAGATGGAGGTAACTATCAATGAGTCTAAGTGATAGTATCTTAAGAGTTCCTCACAGAAATAAAATATCAAAATAGGGCAACATGGCATAGTGAAAGTGCAGAGATCAGAATTTGAGACTTGGCTTAATATTAAGCTTGAGTAATTCACATACACTATCCTTTCTCATTCAATAAACGCCTATTGAGCATCAAAATCTGGCCTAGAATTTACATTTACAATTCAACTACTTATTTGACCTCGCTGCTTGAGAAGGCATGAAGTACCTTCAAATTGAAAATGCTCAAAAACAGTTACAGAAGTAATGATCTTGACTGAAAACTCAGCCTTTCACTGTTCTATATTTTCAGTTGTACATGTTAGAAATACAAGAGATATTTCTGGCACTTCTCCTTTCCCAATTCATGAAGTCCCATCTTTTTAAGTATCTCCTAGATAAATTTCATGTTTCCTTCTCTACCACTACATCCTTAATCCCAACTTACTATCTCTTGTCTGAAGTGCTTTAATAGCCTCATAAATTCCTTCCTAGATCTCTACCTAGATACTTTCAAATCGGATCCTATTTCCAGCATGCTCAAAACCCTGAAAAGATGCTCCGTTAGTCTTTTGTGCATAACCATAATCTTCAGCATGTCCCATAATGGGCATACCTCTCTTGCTTCTTGCATCTTCTGTCAGATCCAACTTTCCTTTCTATGAGCCTGCCATATGTCTTTCTTGCATTTTCTCCAGAACCAAAGTCTTTGCCTGGAATTCCCTTTGCACATTTATTTCCTTTTCATCCTTCAAATATTGGATCAGTGATCAATTTTCTCCTTTTCCTTTCAACATAGGCTAGGTCAGATCTCCAAGTTATATCTGACACCATGTACCACCCCTTCATAGTATACATCAAAGTCACAACTTTAATTATGTGATTATTGATCAATCTTTATTTTTTTCTACCAGGTTGAAATAATAATGAGAGCAGGAATCAAGTTCGTTTTTGTTTCCCACATTCTCCCCAGCACTTTATACTGTTCCCAGCAAATGGTAAACATCCAATAAATATTTGTCAAATGAATCAATCAATAAAAATGAAGTCATGTTTTCTGACTGTGGCTAATACTACTCTTCTTTGAGAAAACTAAGGCCACTTACTTTCAGTGAACAGTCAATTTATGTTCAGAAAATCTTATTAGTTATACATGTACTTACTGCTTTTTTATGTGCAAATGGAGAAAATAAAGTACAAATGCTTTGCAATATAGATTTCTTTCTCTTTCAAAAATATATTCAAATGCTTTAATATCATGCATTCCAAAAACATTACATGTTAATAATTGAAAGTACTTAGTAATGTAAGGAATAATTATCAAATAATCTGTAAAAGCATGTAATTACTTTGTGCTGACATGGCACTTGTAATTGCTTGTGGGGGATGAATACTTGAGCGAACATAAATGGAATTACAGAACATTGGCTTAAAAAAAAAAAAAAAGACATGAAGGCTATTTGTTCTATGCCAGAATTAACAATGTCTAAGTGAGGAAAAAGGAAGGATGAGACCGACAAGAGAACAACATGGGAAGAGTAGGAAGAAAAGACTTGGGAAAGGAGAGTAGCCAAAAAAAAAGATACAGAAAGTGTATTTGTAAGTTCTTAAATCTGTCCATTTTGAACCTCTATACTTGGCTAGTTCCTCACCTTTTTGTTTCTGAAGAAATAAAGTGTATCCTCAATGAAAATGGAAGCACAATCTTCCTGGATTGTCTTCAAATATGTATAGGCATAACATACAATATTTTCACATGTATTTTGAAAAAACTAAATGATGTATAATGCAAAAAAAATAATCAGATTACTGCACAGTCCAGTAACCTTTAACACAGGCTAAAAAAATTGGGCCTGTTGTGAGTCTTAGTTCAAGTGAGCTATTCTAAACAGCTCATTAACATCTGTAATCCAGGAATGACACTGGCCCATCTATCAGAGAATGTGTGATTAGGCAGCAGGGTTTTACTCTAGGGCTTCATTTTTTCTAATTTTGGAAGGCAGTGGGAGTGTCTCATTTTTTCATATTGAATGATTATGATACTTGTTTAGATAGAAAATGTGATGTGTACTCAACAAATGAAAATAGATGACAAGCCAGGATCTTTTGAAAAATCTATTTGAAAATTAAAGAAGTCTGCCCTCTTAATTACATTCCTGTATCTTTCTAGTTTGCCAATGCTTGAATCACAGATCACCAACTAATCCAACATGGTTTTTACCTTAAAGTGGGTAGGCATTTCATTTTGCTTAACTGGACAGTAGGAAGTGGAGATGATATAGAATCAAGGTATATTTTCTTTGATGTTAGTCTGAATTTGATAACTGTTACAAATTTTTCCCATGTGGTATATGCTTTTCAGTAAGTTGGGACATAGCACCTAGGAAAGACATATTTTAGAAACTTAATTCTGTCTATAGAGCTGCATTTAAAATAATGCAGTGGGATGAATCTTATGGCAAGTTATGGCCAAATTCCAGTGCTTTAAATGTTTTTAAATGTAAATGTCAAAAATTTAAGGAAACCATGTATTAGCCAGGGTTCATCAGAGAAGCAGAGCTAATAGAATATGTTTTATATATTTTTAATATCTTTTAATATATTTATATATATTTATAAACCAAAATATATATAAATATATTTATGTATATATGGATATCTATCTGTCTAAATCTATCTATTCATCTATTTATCTATGGGCAGAATTTTAAGTAATTGACTCATGATTGTGAAGGCTGGATACTCCACATTCTGCAGGGCAGGCTTGCAGGCTGGAGACCTGGGGCAGAAGTGAGACTACAGCATAAATCTAAATGCAATCTGGAGGCTGTCTCTTCCTCACACTTCTCCCTGTTTTCAATTAAGGCTTTCAACTGATTGGCTGAGTCCCATCCTCATTATGGAAAGTAATCTTTTGACTAAAATGTTTGCTTTAAATGTTAATTCCATCTTTACAGCCTTTATCCATTACTGATGTTTGACCTAGTATCCGGATATCATGGCCTACCCAAGTTGATACGTAATATTCACCACCACAAACTGTACTTTTCAAATTTTCAGAAACAGAAAAACGATATGCTAAGTTATATGCCTTTTAAGCACAGCCTAAGAAGAGAGGTGTGGCATTTAAAGCAATGAGCAGGTTACCATTTAAAATAAATCCTTTGATATTTAATGTTCTTGTTAGAGATCCTTGATCACTACGTGTATGGAATATGAAATAACATAAAAATGAACACTGTCTGCTTATCAAATAACTTCTATATAATAGATGTCCACTGCTGACGATACAGTTTTTTGTTTTGTTTTTCATGAGTTCTGAGTGGAGAATAAGCTGTAAAAGGGTGAGGAAATGATCTAAAAAAAAAAATCATGTAACAAAAACATATGCATGTCAGCCATATTTAGCAATTGTTATATAGGCTTTATGCTTTAGGATTTAAAATTTAAAATATGTACAGGAATAGCTGAAGTCCCATTTCAGACTCTGTCCTTTCCAGAACTCCCATGCCAGAGTGAATCACCAACATCTTTGCTGGGATTCTTCCAGTCTATTTCCTGTATTTTATTTCATGCCTATTTATTCTTAAATAATACCTTATTTTGATTTATAAAAGTTATAGTACATTACAAACTGTAACTAAAGTTGCATGATCACTGAAGAGACTTGGCACTATATAAAAGATACATTAAAAAGATATCTATTTGTTTCACAATTAAAACAAGTTAGTTTTCCCAATTATTCTTAAATTATTATTATATGCTGAGGTTGTAGATTACATTGCTACCACCCATGGAGAAATAATACACCAGACTGTTCATTAGTATTGTAAACAAAAGATAAATATGAATATTTCATTGTTTTAGAAATGATAGAAAAATACACATTGATCCTCATGGTGAAATTGTAAAATAAATTATGGATAAGTACTCTAATTCCAACAAAAAGGTAATATAATTTTCCTCTTGTTTTTGAATTTTATTTTAAATGACAAGTACTCAATCTGGAGACAGGAAGAAGATAAGCAAAAATAAGAATGGCCAGTAGAAAAATGGATAAAATATGTGAATGAAAATAGGACAAATAAAAATGCAAAAAATATATAACTCTGTCCATTTATTTACTAAAAATATTTAAAGCACTAATATTTTTACTTGAGAATAATTATTTAAAAATTTAGGTCTGGGGCACCTGGGTGGCTCAGTTGGTTAAGCGACTGCCTTCGGCTCAGGTCATGATCCTGGAGTCCCTGGATCGAGTCCCGCATCGGGCTCCTTGCTCGGCGGGGTGCCTGCTTCTCCCTCTGACCCTCCCCCCTCTCATGTGCTCTCTCTCTCTCATTCTCTCTGTCTCAAATAAATAAATAAAATCTTAAAAAAAATAAATAAATAAAATAAAATAAAAATTTAGGTCTAAGAATTATCTTCTCCTCATTATGTTATTATAAATCTGTCTTACCAGATCAGTTGTTTTATTTTTTTTATTTGTTTTTAAAGATTTTATTTATTTATTTGAGAGAGAATGAGAGAGAGAGAGCATGAGAGGGGGGAGGGTCAGAGGGAGAAGCAGACTCCCTGCTGAGCAAGGAGCCCAATGTGGGACTCGATCCTGGGACTCCAGGATCATGACCTGAGCCGAAGGCAGTCGCTTAACCAACTGAGCCACCCAGGCGCCCAGATCAGTTGTTTTAATATGAAATTTTAATCTCCAAACTCACACAAAATATAACTATTTTTCAACTCTCATAATTTCTTTTACTTATAATGTTGACTCATAAAGCACCTTCTGAAGATGACCTGGAAGAGTGTCCTAGAGAGGGATAAGGAGTGATATGGCATAATTTATGATGTGTAATGGTATAATGTGGTATAGGAAGAGAGAGCATGCTCCATGCTCTGCACCAGACATGTGCAGTTCAAATTCCAGCATTGCCACTTTCCAGCTGTGTCTGGTTCATCAAATTATTTAGTCTATATATGCTTCAGTTTCTCCATCTGTAATATGGGAATAATAATAGTAATATCTGGTAAAGCTGAGAATAAAATAAGTGTGGAGTGCTTACAACAGCGCCTGACAAAGTAAGTCCTATAAAGTATCAGCTATTAACATTCTTAAAAGTAGCATTGGTATAATTCTGGTATTTTATTCCCAACATAAGTACACATAAGGTGGCATTGAAGACCTCCCACAGTGTTGACATAACCTAACCTTTTAGACATGTTTATTATAAATATGCCTATAAATAAACTAGTGTTTAGTAGCATTGGTATATGCTTGAATTGTCACCAAGGCATCAAATTATAGTTTGGAGTTTAAAACAACTTCAGGAATTTACTGTCTAGGCTGAAAATCTTTCTAAATTACCACCTTATTCATATTTTTGAGAACATAGCTAATAGTCTAGTATTTAAGGGAGTCACTAGGTTATTTTGGGAAATAGTTTAATGTGATAATAACTATATATATGCTTTCTCATAGAATCAAATCCACGCAGTGGTCATGCTAACTCACATACTTCATACCTCGTGGAGCAAACAATAAAAACAGGTGGACTTGAATCTCTCCTATCTTGTGATTATTTACTTTAAAAATTTTTTTATTGTTATGTTAATCACCATACATTACATCATTAGTTTTTGATGTAGTGTTCCATGATTCATTGTTTGTGCATAGCACCCAGTGCTCCATGCAGAACGTGCCCTCTTTAATAACCATCACCAGGCTAACCCATTCTCCCACCCCCCTCCCCTCTAGAACCCTCAGTTTGTTTTTCAGAGTCCATCATCTCTCATGGTTCATCTCCCCCTCTGATT
>NC_058416.1:11068788-11117627 GCF_002201575.2 Neomonachus schauinslandi
CCTCCAGCAACCCTCAGTTTGTTTCCTGAGATTAAGAATTCCTCATATCAGTGAGGTCATATGATACATGTCTTTCTCTGATTGACTTATTTCGCTCAGCATAACACCCTCCAGTTCCATCGACGTCGTTGCAAGTGGCAAGATCTCATTCCTTCCGATGGCTGCATAATATTCCATTGTATATATATACACCACATCTTCTTTATCCATTCATCTGTTGATGGACATCTTGGCTCTTTCCATAGTTTGGCTATTGTGGACACTGCTGCTATAAACGTTGGGGTGCACGTACCCCTTCAGATCCCTACATTTGTATCTTTGGGGTAAATACCCAGTAGTGCAATTGCTGGATTGTATGGTGGCTCTATTTTCAACTTTTTGAGGAACCTCCATACTGTTTTCCAGAGTGGTTGCACCAGCTTGCATTCCTACCAACAGTGTAGGAGGGTTCCCCTTTCTCCGCATCCCCGCCAACATCTGTCGTTTCCTGACTTGTTAATTTTAGCCATTCTGACTGGTGTGAGGTGGTATCTCATTGAAGTTTTGATTTGGATTTCCCTGATGCTGAGCGATGTTGAGTACTTTTTCATGTGTCTGTTGGCCATTTGGATGTCTTCTTTGGAAAAATGTCTGTTCATGTCTTCTGCCCATTTCTTGATTGGATTATTTGTTCTTTGGGTGTTGAGTTTGATAAGTTCTTTGTAGATTTTGGTTGCTAGCCCTTTATCTGATATGTCATTTGCAAATATCTTCTCCCATTCTGTCGGTTGTCTTTTGGTTTTGTTGACTGTTTCTTTTGCTGTGCAAAGGCTTTTTATCTTGATGAGGTCCCAATAGTTCATTTTTGCCCTTGCTTCCCTTGCCTTTGGCGATGTTTCTAGGAAGAAGTTGCTTCGGCTGAGGTCAAAGAGGTTGCTGCCTGTGTTCTCTTTTAGGATTTTGATGGACTCCTGTCTCACATTTAGGTCTTTCAACCATTTTGAGTCTATTTTTGTGTGTGGTGTAAAGGAAATGGTCCAGTTTCATTCTTCTGCCTGTGGTTGTCCAGTTTTCCCAACACCATTTGTTGAAGAGACTGTCTTTTTTCCATTGGACATTCTTTCCTGCTTTGTCAAAGATGAGTTGACCACAGAGTTGAGGGTCCATTTCTGGGCTCTCTATTCTGTTCCATTGATCTATGTGTCTGTTTTTGTGCCAGTACCATACTGTCTTGATGATGACAGCCTTGTAATAGAGCTTGAAGTCCGGAATTGTGATGCCACCAGCTTTGCTTTTTTTTTTTTTTCAACATTCCTCTGGCTATTCGAGGTCTTTTCTGGTTCCATACAAATTTTAGGATTATTTGTTCTATTTCTTTGAAAAAATTGGATGGTATTTTGATAGGGATTGCATTGAATGTGTAGATTGTTCTAGGTAGCATTGACATCTTCACAATATTTGTTCTTCCAACCATGAGCATGGAACGTTTTTCCATTTCTTTGTGTCTTCCTCAATTTCTTTCATGAGTATTTTATAGTTTTCTGAGTACAGATTCTTTGCCTCTTTGGTTAGATTTATTCCTAGGTATCTTATGGTTTTGGGTGCAATTGTAAATGGGATTGAATCCTTAATTTCTCTTTCTTCTGTCTTGTTGTTGGTGTATAGGAATGCCACTGATTTCTGTGCATTGATTTTATATCCTGCCACTTTACTGAATTCCTATATGAGTTCTATCAGTTTCTTGTAATTATTTTCATTTTCAGTGACAAGTATGGCAAAGTTTGTTTATTCAGATTAGACCTCGTTCTGCATGGTAGGTCAGGACTGTGAAAATGGTCTTGTGATCTAAAACTGCAAAATGATCTTAATGGTCAATGGGACATATATGATTATTCAGTGACCTTAACACACTTTGTCAAAACATTAGATATTCTGTTATAAATGCAGAGGAAATGAAAACAGTAATTACTTCATACCCTGAAGTTTAAAATATTAGAATGTTGAGAACTAGAGCATTTTATTGTTCCTAAAATCTTATCAGGACTAGATGAACAGTTCTTGCTTCCTCCTCATTATATAATTGACATTAGGAGAGAACTTTCTTGGGATTATTTAAGTATTTTTAATATTCCATTTTGTGACCCTACCCTAGCTTGTTTTACATCTTTTGCTATTCTTTTAGTGATTACACTACAGATTGAAATATACATCCTTGATTTATTAAAGTCTAATGCAATTTAGTTCTATTACCATTTTCCAGAATAATTTTCATATATAATGTCTAGCATTCAATCCAGCATTGCCATCCTTACCAGGAAATAAGGCTACATGATAGGAAACAGAGCAAACAGCCGACCATCAGAATGATCAGGCACAGTTTCTAAAATGTGTGTGGTTTATATAAACCAGAAATTAGATGAGATAATAAGGAATTTCATCAGAGAACTCCATACTATGAAAAATATCAAATGGAAATTTTTAACTTGAATAATGCAGTAGTTGAAACTTGGAGCTGAATAGATAGATATAATAGCATTTTAAAATAGAAGAGCAAATTCATGAACTGGAAGATCAGTGCCAAGTTTGATTTCTCTTGGCAATACTAATTTGGTTTACCATTCAAAAATTAAATACTATAAGTTGCCACACTGGTGGAATAAATGAAAACATATTTGCATTTCAATGCTTAATAAAAATAAAATTCATCCATGTATCCATTCTTGGATAAAATCTTAGCAAACTAAGAAGGAAATTTGTTCAATATTGTAAAAAAGACATATTTTGGAAATAAAATTACAGCAGGATAATTCAATTATGCTTTTCCTTTCTATTTCACAAAAATATTTGGATTAGTACCCAACCCTGCTCTCTTTTACCTTCTTTGCCTGTAATTGAAGCTTAATTAGCACGAGTTGTTTGTGCTGCAATCTCAAACACTCCATCTGGTGGCTACCTGATGGTAGAAACTTGTGTTCTGTGAAAACCCAGGCACACAACAACTTTGCCTATAAGTGGATTACTCTGGCAACCTTCGTCTCCCCAAATCTTATTTATTTTTTATTAATTTGTTCTGAGCTCAGAAGTAGGTAGAATAGATATAATTTATCATCGTATCTAAATCCTAACAAATTATATTTGTGAACTTGGAAAAGATAATTTTCTTAAGATATAAATATCAGAATTTTTAAACTGAACAGTAATCCATTTGACAACATCCAAATTAAGAACTTTTGATGTAAACAAAGAAATAAGAAACAAAATTATAAATACTACCTATCTTTTTGGAGAAAACATTAATATTTACAGAGTGCCTACAAATCAAGGAGGAAAATTTAAACAAGGAAGAAAATTGGCTAAGAACAATATTAAACAATCTACAAAAAGAAAGCAAAGGGAAAATCTCCACTAATCAGAATAAATTAAATAGAAACAAATATTATTTCTCACTCATCCTTGCAAAAGTTCAAAAGTCTGACATTATCAATTATTGATGAGTATGTGGGGAAGGGCACGCCTACACTGTTGGTGAACAAATAAAATGGATCAGCCACTTTGGAAAGCAGTTTGGTATTATATAACGCAATTGAAAATGCATAATCCTGCTGACTGAAAATAGTTTCTCTTTGGGCAGATTGCATTATCTTTTGTGTAAAACTGGAATAATATTGGCACCCATCATAAAAAATACTAGAATAAAATGGGTAATCTCATGCAAAGCACTTGAAGTATGATATTTTTATTATAAACTAGGGGAAACTAATACATATGCATATGGAGACATTTATAAGTAAACTTTGCAGCATTGCCTGTGAAATAATTGAATATAATCTAATGATCCACATAATAATAATACATATGATAATATACAAATGAGCTATACAAATGATAATACAAATGAGCTATAGTCTCATTTTAAAAATATTCCTAGATATAGTTCAACAAAAAACTAAAGAATTAATGAATATGTACCTATATAAATGTACCTTAAAAGTGCATTAAGCCTTAAATGGTATGGATTTCTTTGTAGTATGAATTGCCTTTATTGGTAAAAAAAAAAGCAGGTCAATCCATGTTCAATATGGCACAGTCAGTGATAAAAACTGGAAAAGCAAGATTGATTTTACTTATGCTATTGCAATGGAGAAAGCACCCCAGATCCTAAGATCAGTGTCTGGCAGAGTGGTGTGGTCATAGATATTTATAGGGAAGAATAGACAAGCTACAGATAGGATGGTTTATAGTCGGGGTTATTTGGCAAGTAGGGGAAGTCTTCATAAGCTCACGGTTTTTGAAACTGGGAAGTCCAAGATAAGGTGCCAGGCAATGTGGCATCTAGTTGAGGGTTCTCTTCTTGGTGTGCAGATGGGCTGCCTTCCTGCCATGTCCTCACATAGCAGAGAGTGAAAACTCTCTTCCTTTTCTAAGGGTACCAGTCCTGTCAGATTATGGCCTTATTTAACCTTTATTACCACTTCACAGTGTCTATCTCCAAAGAGTGTCATATTGGGGGTTAGGGTTTCAACATATAAATTTGGTGGGTACACATTTAGTCCGTAACATACCTTGATCACAGGAAAGATTGGAACCATGAGATCCTCACAAGGACACTGGTGCATTTTCACCCTATTTTGTCCTTGATGCTAACACAATGGTTGGCCTGGCACTTAGCTGGACTCAATGGCATTTGTTAAGGACCAAATGGAATCCCTTAGATGGGTTATTTATATAAAGAAGTGGTTTCCTTGAAAACCATATATAGTTGGGTCTCATTTTTTTGTTTGTTTTATACACTCTGACATATGTCATCTTAATTGGTATCTTTAAACCATTCACATTTATAGTGATGATTGATATAGTTGGATTGATTTCCACCATGTTTGTAACTTTTTCTATTTGTTGTACTTGTATTTTGAGTTTCCTTTTCTCCTTTATTCTGCCTTCACTGGTTTTGAGTGTTTTATGTGATTCCTCTCTTAGTATAGCAAGTACACATTTTTTGAAATTTTTTAGTGGCTCCCTGAAGTTTGCAATGTATATTGTTCATGAATCAAAGTCCACCTTCAAATGACAGTATCTGCCTCAAATGTATTCTAGATTATTTATAACATAATATTCCCAATTTCTCTCTTTATAATATTGCTGCTATTTAGTCCAGTCATCCACATGCTATTATCATCCCATAATTTTTACTAGTATTTTACACACAGTTGTTAGATCAATTAAGAATAAAAGAAGTATTTTATTTCATTTTCTATCTCTAATACTTCTTCTTTCTAAATGGAGATCCAAGTTTCTGAACTACCTTATTTTTCTTTTTTTTTTTTTTTTTTTTTTTTTTTTTAAAGATTTTATTTATTTATTTGACAGAGAGAAACACAGCGAGAGAGGGAACACAAGCAGGGGGAGTGGGAGAGGGAGAAGCAGGCTCCCCGCAGAGCAGGGAGCCCGATGCGGGACTCGATCCCAGGACCCTGGGATCATGACCTGAGCTGAAGGCAGTCGCTTAACCAACTGAGCCACCCAGGCGCCCTACCTTATTTTTCTTCTGCTTAAATATCTTTTAGCATTTCTTACAAGGCAGTTGTACAGTGATGAATTCCCTCAATTTGTGTTTTTTTTTTTTTCTGGGGAATTCCCATTTCTCTTTCAATTTGAAGGATAATTTCACTTACTATAGAATTCTAGTGATTTATTATTTTCTTTAAATGCTTTAAATACTTTGCTTTCTTCTTGCTTGCATGGTTTCTGACAAAGAATCTACTGTAATTCTTGTAACTGTGTCAGCATAGGTAAGGTGATTTTTTTCCTCTGTTTTCAGCAGAAATCATTGTCTCTTATGTTTTTTGTAGTTTGAATATGATATGCCTGTATGCACACTTTTTGGTATTTAATCTACTTTGTGTTCTCTGTACTTCCTGGATCTATGGGTTGGTGTCTGTCATTGATTTGGGAATATTTTCAACCATTATTACTTCAAATATTTTTTTCTGCTCTATCCTTTCTTCTTCTTCCACTATTCCAATTATGCATGTGTTACATCTTTTCAAATTGTGCTACAGTTCTTGGTTTTGTTTGTTTGTTTGTTTTTTGTTTTCATTCTTCTCTCTCTTTGTATTTCAGTTTTGGAAGTCTCTGTTGACATTTCTTCATGTTCACTGATTCTTTTCTTGGCTGGATCTAATTTACTGATGAGCTCATCAAAGGCATTCTTCATGTCTGTATAGTGTGTGTGATTTTTAGCATTTCCTCTTGATTCTTAGTTTTTACCTCTCCACTTTGCATGACCCATTTGTCCTTGCATGCTGTGTACTTTTTCTATTAAGACCTTATTATATTAATCATAGTTATTCTAAATTTCCTGTATATGAATTCCAAAATCTGTGCCATATCTGAATCTGATTCTCATGCTTATTTTGTCTCTCAAGACTGTGTTTATGCCTTTTATAGCCTGCCTTATAGTTTTTTGGTGTTGAAAGACAGACATGGTACATAGAGCAGTAGTAAATGTGGTTATAAGCCTTTAGTGTGTGGTTTTATGTTGACGGCTGCATTGGGCTGTGCTTAATGTTTGCTGTAGTTGTCGGTGTCAGAGGCTTTGATTTCTTCTTGTTCTTTGTCTCTCTTTGGGTCTCCCTAAAAACTCCTTAAATAGAATCTTCATTTTATAGCTTTTACAGCTGTAATCCATTCTTATTATACTAGAGTCCTGTTGATGTGCTAGAAAGATGTAGGATTATTTATCTTACAAAATTATGACTAAATCTCAGTGTTTCAGTTGATCTAAATTCCTCAGTTGTGACCTTCACAGCTGTATCTTAGATTTTTTTCACCCTTATATGAGACAGGAAGGCTAGAGGGGAGTGGAGTCAGAGAAATGCCCTCTCCCTCCTGAGATAAGACTCTGGCAAATTGTTTCCCCTTGGAGAGCAAGCCTTAGCTATGGAAAAGACTCTTGGTGTATCTCATGATGGTAACTTTCTCTTCCCTTGCCACAGCCACCAGAGGATCTTTCCTATCTCTTGTTGTGAGAACTTAGTGGGGCTCCCTAAAAGTAAAATCTGTAAAAATGTGGGGCCTGACTGAAAATTGTGGCTCTGGGGTTTTGTTCTCATGCCAGTTCACACTTAGCCTCTAGCAATTTGCCAAAATTAGTATTTAACTGTTCCTATCAGTTTATGGCCCAGTGGTTTCTGTTCCAGGTAAGCTGATCTGGGCTGTGACACTCTGGATTTACCTGTCTCTCCAGATTTCAAGGTGGTGGTTTGTCCTGTGACCTCAGTTTTCAGATAGTTCCCAGACAGGTCCTTGATTTTCAAGGTGTTTGGCTTTTTACCTATAAGGACAGAAGAAAAGGCAGCTTATTCCATGTTGGGCCTTTACATGGGCTCTTAATGTCTTGATGATATAAACACACGTGAGCCCTGGTTTCATTAGAAAAGTACCCTCTATTTGTGAGATTTGAGGGAAAAGATCAAAATGATTTTTAACAATTTGGCATGGCAACTGAAACTTTAACTGTAACACAATGCTTTTGATGAAAAATTGCTGCAAGAAAGCCAGTGTTAAATGACAAAGCCCCACTGATTTAAAAACTGTTAAATTGCTTTGCTATAAAAGCCAGAAAGACATAGTTTCAATTCTTGGACCTGAGTAATTTTTCTCTGCCTCAGTCCATACAGGTTTAGTTTTTAATGCCCACCTTAGGAGATATATCCATGTACTTGACATGAGCATTTTTCTTTGTATATTATGTACCAAATGTCATTTAGACACCGTTTTATGCAAAACAGGCAAAAATCCCTACTGTCATGGTGCTTATTTTCTAATGAGAAGATAGAAGTAAGAATAATAAGTCACATATATAGTATGCTGGATAGTAGTGAGATCTAAGGGGGGAAAAGAAATAGAGAAAGGAAACCAGGAAATGTAATTCTATAGCATGACCAGGAAAGGGCTCTTTTAAAAAGATGACATTTAGGACAAAGCCTAAAGAAGGTCAGGGGCTCACCCTTGTAGATCACTGATAAATAGTATTCCAGGAAAAAGGAAGGGCAAGTGCAGAGGCTCTGACACAGAAGTGTCCCAAAATGTTAGAGACACCGAGGAAAGAGATGTTGCTGGAAATGAGTGCAAAAGGATGAAAAGTCAGAGAGTACAAGCAGGATGGGCGGAGGAGACTCGTTGTCTAACTGCAGACTGTGTCGGGTCTTGTAGATCATTTTAATATTGCAAGGACTGTAGTTTTGAATCTGAGTAAGATAGAAATCCATTGGAGAGTTGTGATCAAAGAATGGATATAATTTGACCTCGGTTTTAATAAGATCATTCAGCCAGCTGTGCCAGCATGGAAAGTAAAGAATTGAGAGAAATAATTTGTGTATTTCTTCCCAGCATTTGCTATGTATTTATCACAAGATAAGGAGAGCCTCATTTTATATCAAAAGCCATCATGGCCATGACAAATGGGGAAAGTAGTGGACTCTGGGACTTAATAATATTTCACTGGAAGAAGATGGAGGAAAGGGAAAGAGTACAGAAAAGAGGCAGACACAGGTGCTCCACAGTGTCCTGAGGGTCCCAGGAGTAGCATGATGACCTGGGGCTGGGGATAGAGGTCAGTGAAGGAGAAGAGCCAGTGGAAGGGGAGGTGCAGAGTATCACAAAAGTAAAAGATCATAAACTTGGAGTTTTGCTAAAATTCAATTCTGACAATAGCAATTTCATTTTGATTATAGTGTAATACCTTAGAATCATCCAGTTTCTCTGATACAACCTTAATTTTTTCTTACCTGCTACCTAAGACATAGTTGCCTTGCTATTTAGTCTGAAAGTTCTTTAGCTTGTTTACTTGACTCACATATAATTTTTATTATTCCCTGCCCCACATCCCCAACCTCTTCATATAAATACTTCTTTCAGACACATTAAAATGTGACCTCATTTTCTGATAACTATGCTTCTCATGTGTATCATAGCACAGACTGTTTAGTAATTCAAGAATGATATATTTTATTCTTGCTGAATATAACTTTAATTTTCTATGGCGATCAATAAAAACAATATAAATTCCTTTAGGAAATATGTCCCTAGGAGAGGATAGAAACATCAGTGAAACATGAAACTGACAAGAAATGAGTATCCAATAAACATTTGCACATTAACTTGAGAGCACTTTGCAGCTTGTTGCTGCATTTCT
This sequence comes from Neomonachus schauinslandi, assembly GCF_002201575.2. NCBI lineage: Eukaryota > Metazoa > Chordata > Mammalia > Carnivora > Phocidae > Neomonachus > Neomonachus schauinslandi. The sequence goes on from NC_058416.1 coordinate 11,077,964, forward strand.
CTAAATTAGGATTTGATATAGTGAGGCTTTATGAGAGCTTTTCTCCTGTAAGAGCATTATCAAAGTTATTCATGCTACATCTGAAGTTCTAGATTATTGAGAATCATCATCTCACTGACAAAGTGAGTATTAACTAATTGGTAACAGGGGAATAGAAGGTGTGAAAAAATACACAAGGTATTAGAGGTAATTTATTTTTTGAAAGCACTTGTAGACAGTTTGACATTACATTCAGTTAACACTTCTGGGGACTTTTAAAATTATTCTCTCTGCCAGGCAGGACACAGATTCTATACTTTCACAAGACGTATGAACAGACTTCTCTTTTGATTTTCTTTCCAGGCATTAGAATTGAAAATGTAAACCATTGCTTGCTGTCCTTGCGGATGCTCTATCAACATTTTTAACAGCTGTAATGTCCTCTAGATACAAATTTAATATTCTGCCTTTCAAAATGACAATTATTTTCAAAATTTCAAATTTCTCTTTGGTTAGAGAGGAAGATCCCAGAGTAAAGCTGACAGTCTCTCCTAAATAAATTCTTGAAAGGAGGAAAGCTTAAGCATTTGACCGGAAGCACTGTCAGAAAAGGCTAAGTTTCTTGAGTCCCTCTCCTGGCTAGTGGCAACTGTTTCTGATAATGAAATTTTTGTAACTTAATTCTGATTTTTAGGTTTAAAATCAGCTGAAACGGGTCTTCACTGGAGTGTTTTATGGGTTGTAAAAAAGTGCCCAACACTTTTACCTCCTTGCTCTCATGACTACAACTATGCCACCAACCCAATGTATAAAACCTTAAATGATTAAGAATGGAAAATTATTTTTTTCATAGAGATAAATTTGAATCTGCAAAGTATTCATTGGCCAGATTTTACATTAAAAATGATTCTGATTACTTCCTCTAAGCAAGTAAATTTTGGTAGATGGAAGAAAGAATCTGAGAGCCTAAAAGGGAAGAGAACTGTGGAAGTATAAAAACAGAAATGAGGGAGAGGAAATAAAGTTTAGCTGAAATGAGTGATATAGATGATTTTAGATCATCAAAGGGGAACTAACCATATTTTATCACCATATTGTGAGGCATGCTTCTTACCTCATCTGCCTTAACAAGGCACCATCTTTCAATGCACATACCAATTTCGATTAATGAAGTACTTAGGTGTATGTGTAAAAATATACGTATGTATATAACCTGTCCTTTAAAATCTAACAGAAAGGCATAGTTTAAAATGAAATATTCACCCCCGTAAATAGTAGTTTTCATATAAACACAAAATTATAATTAAGATACAGATTTAATTATGGTGTGGCTGGATATGATGTTAGCTTCAGTTTATCCTCACTAAATAACTGTGGGAAATAATAGAAAGGAATAAAGTGTGTTATCTCTCAGTATACTGGCTACATCCTCTGCTTGCTTTTGTGACTTCAACAATTTTTTCCCAAGAGATGAAGCCACATCACTTCGTTGCATCAGAGCTTAGAAATTAAGGAACCATCAACTAGCCAATAAGAGCAGGAAACTCGGTAATCTAGCCCACACTTGGGCTGAGCTCCTAAAAGGCTATACCCTGGTAGTTAAAGGGTCAGAAGAGCTGTTCTCTCTGGAGCTGTAGTTTGCCTTTATGATTTATCAATGAAGTTCAAGAGTCCCATACTGTCAGCACTCAAGGGGGTGCAGTGAAAGTAAACAAAAGTACTCTCCCGAGGAATAGAATATTATCTGAGGACTCTTGCTATTTGTATCTATTTTTCTTAAACAGTGTCTAATGTAAAATCAAAGCTAATCAGGAACAGACAGACATATGACAAAATGACCAAGGGGGGGGGGGACCTAAAATCAAACTTGAAAACCTCAGCAATGATCTAGAAACTCTAAAATCAAAACAGCACATTTGAAGAAAAAATTAATTTCTAGAAGAGACAAATACAATAACAAATTAAGAAATCAAGGGATAAATTTGGTAGCAAATTAAACAGGGCTGAAGAGAACTGATACATTGAAAGACAAGTCCGAGAAAGTCTACAAAGTGGCAGAGAGACAAGGGATGAGGAGAAAAGGAATGGTGTGGAATGCTAGCATGTGTTTTAAAGGATTCTCAGGGAAAGGGGAGCAAAAACGAGGAAGAGACAATATTTGAGTCCTAGAATGTGCAGATTAAAGACACCAATTCTCAGATGCAAGATTTGCAATATATTCAATAAAAAATAATAGAAATAAATTCACAACTTATAAAACCTCAGAAAGCCAAATAAAAAATATATTTAAAATGAGCACCCCCCAACACAATTTTACAAGAATTTAAAGTATAAAGTTATTCCAAGAGCAACAATGGACGACAAGTGACAGTCTAGCCTGTGCTTGATAATAAATGAACCCAAGTTCTTAACACAGTAAACAAATACACTTTATTTCTTGCTCACATCTCTGTTCAGTTAGGACTGGATAGGACCTTGACTCTTGTATAGATTCCCCTGTGATGTGTAGCCAGAGAAGAGGGCACAGTAGGATGCTGAAAGATGGGTTTGAGAACGATGTTGTAAAGAGCCTTCCTTCACTTTCACTTACATCCCATTGGCCAGAACCCTGGTATATTGTTCATACCTAATTACCAGGGAGTCTGAGAACTATAGAAGAACACATGATTTGTGATCCCTTGCTGCATCTCTGGATATAAGATACCATTTTGTTAACATCCTGCAAAGAGAATACAATTAACCCCTTTTTGGAGAGAGAACACAAAGTCACTCCCAGTCACCAAATTCTGCTTAAAGTTCAGTATATATAAATAATGTATAGTTCTATCTTCAGAAAGTGAGAGAATTGAATAAAACAGTAGTTACTTTTCCATAGCATTATTATAACCCTGAAAATAATGGATTGACAAGTTTTCCTGCTGTGGTCAGGAAGGGGCTAACTAATAATATTGCCCTGTTCTTGCTTGTTTTTCTCTATACCAGCTTTCTGCACTGTGTACATTACTTCTCATCTTTCGTGATTTATACCACATCTGAAGTAGACATTTGGGATTAAGCCCTTCTGAGGAAGCCATACATCTCTCTTAGCTATCTCCTGACAATGGAAGGATGGGTTCCTAAAGGAGGTTTTAAGTTAAAATTTCAGAGGCCTTTAAAAAAATCCAGGCTCATGGGTTTTTGGACAATTTAGTTCTCTCAAAATATACATTGAGTTTGAATTGTACAAGATTATTTGTTCCCATTTGCCAGTAATAATATCCAGAATTTTTTTTATATATTTGGAAAATGTGCTTCATTTTTTTCTTTGGTTTTTGGTACTCTCTCTCTCTGTCTCCTTAATTCAAGCCTACCCCAAGCTATAATTCTGATCTTTTCTTTGAGTTGTTTTATTAAATTGGGTAATTTCATTGGTTATGACATTCTGATTATGTTATAACATTTTCCCAGAATCACTTTATTCAACTGAGTAATTTGGCTAGGCTTTGTCTTCTAAAGCTTTTTAAAATATCATCTATTTTGTTTTGGAGTTTCTAACTTTAAGGCCTTAATTACCAGGGCTCTTTATAATCCCATTCTTTTTATTTTTCTTTCTCCTTGGCTTTCAATCTGGTCAGAAGTTTTCTAAACTCAGGTCTTTCTTTCAACACCTTCAGAAGGGTAGTCAAAGAAGCCAACATTCAGTTCTAAGCTTTAATCTTGTGTGTCATCCTTTGGAGTTTAGGCTGAGCCAGCACCAATGTTACTGCAAGGCCATCGATGTTCCTGAGTAGGCCAAACAAATTACTGCATGGGGCAGTTTAATTGAACATTTTGTCATAGTATAGCATGGATCTCCAGTCTGTCAATGTCTACCAGATTGTCTAGACTCTTACCTAGACAAAGAATACATGATACATTTCTTTCTTTAGCAACTTTCAATTGCTTCTTTTCTTTTTGTGCAAAATCACACAGTAAACCTGAATCTTTAGCTTGGGCTTACTTTCCACAACTAATATAGGCTTCCCCCACTATCTGAAAGTAGTGTGTTCTTTGAAATCTTTCATAAGCTGAAATGGCAGAAAGCAAAAAACCAATTAGCATTAACCTACATGGAGAATGTTTTGAGTATTCCCAGACCCAAGAAATAACCTCTCTTAGGCTTTCTGATCTTAAGACATGGTTTGCTAATGGATGCACTAAATAAATTTGAGATAAAGCACAGATGCTCACAGACACAGTTCAAATCTGGTGGCTCAAAGCTGAGATGCCAAGTGTAGTTCCTGGGGAGGGAGCTGGGCTATACCACACTCACTGCTCAGGTGAGCAGGGTCTCTATACAGGCTCCCTTCCAAACACAGGCTGAAGGCTATTTTTGCTTTTTGTCTTTTTACCTAAGAGAAAATCCTCTTCAGATTTCTTTCAGATCGCAAACACAGGTACTATCACAGGTCTTGCAAAACTGAAGTAGAGTAATGTGAACTTTTGAAAAGTGGGAGAACACCTGTAACTTTATCTGGAGAAAAAAAAAATATATCCAAGTTTGCGTGGAAGTGGTTTTCCAGTGAGATGCTCCATACACATGGACTCTCAGTATCCTAATACTCACAATGAAGAGGCAGAGAGATAGTAAGAATCATTCAAAGTCCGGTGGATAGATTACCAATTGCACGACCTCTTCACTTTCCAAATTGGTCATATATTCTGATTCTTTACCAGGAAAAATTAAAGTCTTTTGAGTCATTTTACACTTTAACCAATGTTGAGCTGATCAACTGGAAGGATTGAGTTACAGAATATAAGAGGAAAATATCTCACTTTTATAAGCAGAAAAGTTACTTCCACAGTTCTCAACGTAAAAATTTAGTCTGACCCCTAGGCGCATAATGAGCAATCAATAAATTCTAGCTGATTTTTTTAAAGAAAAGAAAGACACGATACTTATTTAAAGCCCATATATAAAACTAAGCCATCTGTACGGTTTTATTGCTCCCTGCAGTGGGGGAACTATCAGGGATTGTTAACGAGAAGGTTGTTTAAATATAAACATTGAAGGCCACTGCATCTAAATATTTGAGTGTGTTTGCATGTAAATCGATTAATACATATTTAATTTATGCTCAATAGTAAATTAGAACTACCATCAGGACACACTCTGCTGAACTGAAAAGCAAGAGAAAAAGCGGTAACATTCATTTCAGGGAGCAGCTTGTATTCGAAACATGTCTAAATGGATAGCTATGCATTTATAATGTGGACTCTCTTCATGTGAGTGAACCAAATAAACTTCATTAAGACCCACTTACATACTTACTAGAAATCAGTTAAACTTACTGATATCTTTTCCAATATCTCTACTATATCACCACCCAAAATAATAATGTTATGAATAAATATTAATAAATGTAGCATCCTTTAACTGCAGAAAGTAGATGCCTTTTTATATTTAAAATGTTGTGTATTTATTTCTGAGTCCCCAAATGAGCAAGAAGATAGAATTTAACTTCAGGAACATCTCTGAAGATTTTAGATTGTTATGTTTACATTCTTGTTGGAACTGGTCATTTATCTAAGAAAAATGTCATTTATCAAACAAAACAAAACTGTGTACTTCTTAAAGAATGAGCAAAATCAATACAATGAGCCTCCAATAGGTGGTGGCTCTCACACATACTGGGAATGAGATGAAATCTTCTAGGTACTGTGTGATGAGAATAGTCTGGATGCTTGACTTGAATGATATATTATGCTATGAATTTTCTAGAAGATGGCTGAGATTTTTTTCCCCTAACAATTTTAAAACACAAATGCCATTTGAAGTAGGTATTTCATCATTGGATTAACCCATCACATAGAAGCTTGCTCAAAGCCACTGTGCCAGAGCTTCCCCTCTAGACAATGAAACAACACAGATGAGCCAGAGAAGCAGGCAAACATTACGAACAATTTAGTTCAAACCTTTTCTTTTCAAAGAGAAAAGTTGAGCCTAGTGAGATAAATTTCCAAAAACTCATCAGGAATATTGAGACACGGCTGATAATATCACCCCAACACCTAAGTAGTTGGTACTTGCACAGCAGAGAAGTATAGGGAACCCTCTCCCTAGATCGTCCAAAACTGTCCGCTCAGAACACAGGAAAAATACATTATTGGAATATGTAATAATTCTATACAAATATAAGTTGATAATAATCCTCATCATTAGTCGATCAATAAAAACCTCAGAAGTATGAATATAGGAGGTATTGAATTCCTAGAAGCATGACTCAGTTACCCATTCTATTTAAAAAGTCCCATGTTTATATTACTGACCCTTCAAGCGTCAATTTTCTGAGATATTTGAGGAGTAAATAGAAAATCCATTTACACAATTCAATGAATAAAACCTCTGTCAACTAAAGAGTTACCTTATGAAGCACAGCACATCTCAGTGGCTCATTTAGACCTCTTGTTCTGCTTGGGATTGACTCCATTAAACTGAAGACTAAATATAATTGGCCACAGATCTAGCATAAAATGTAAGGATAAGCATTCTCTTAGGCATCTGCTCTGCAAGCACAGTTTTATCATCTACATTATTTTAAAGCATGTTTCTTTGGTTAATTTGAGTCATTTCGGTGAAAATGGAAATGGGATATTACAAATTTTTAACAAACAGTAAAAGGATATTTTAACAAAGAGATTACCCCCCCCCCCAAATTCAGCATATGAGGGTTTAGGACAAGAGATTACCTATAAATGACCACTCTTTCTCTGCTAGAAGGTAATTAATTAACTACATAAAACTAAAAGTATGACTTATATGCTTAGGCATATAACAGATACAAAAAATAAGACAAACTATAAAACAGCATATTATGGTTAGTTCCAATGAGAGTGGTTTAGCATACAGTTATAATATATGGGTTTGTTTTCACAGCATGATCTAACATTACACTTAAGAATGAACTGTTTTAAAAAGTTTAACAAAACAGGGGCACCTGGGTGGCTCAGTCAGTTAAGCATCTGCCCTCAGCTCAGGTCATGATCCCAGGGTCCTGGGATCAAGCCCCCACGCTGGGTTTATTGCTTGAATTTATCTTTGTGGGATTCATTGAATTGATATTATTTAAGCAATGAGACTGAAAGATTTCACCTAAAGACTCAGTGCTAATTTAAAGACCAAGACTTGAGGCCTTATAATGCTTTGTTTTGGGAAAGAGATGGAAGATTCACTTATGGAGAATGAGAAAGAGTGGCAAATGATGTGAAAGAGTGGAGTGTGATGTGTTGAACATGTGAAATGTTTCCAGAAGGGAGAGATCAACTGTGTCAAATGTTGCTGAGGGAACACACAAAATGTGGGCTGAGATTTGCCATTGACTTTGGTAACATGGAATAACTGGTGGCCACCAAAGGGACAGAACTCTTAACTTTCATAGTCCTAGTGGATATAAGGGGTAGAGAAATATGAAGAATTCTTAACCTGAATTATTTCAGAGAAAAGAGAGAATTTCAAAGAAGCTGCACCCAAACAGTATAGCAAGGTGGCCTTCCCTCTCCCAGAAGAGCAGCAACCCTCTTCAGGCTACTCGGAGAGGCCCCCCCTGACCCCAAGTCAGATGATCAGAGCAAGTTACAAAAGGAATATGGTGTTTGGGGATTCTTGGGGCGCCTGGGTGGCTCAGTCGGTTAAGCATCTGGTCATGATCTCAGGGTCCTGGGATCGAGCCCCACATTGGGCTCCCTCTTCAGGGGGTGTCTGCTTCTCTCTCTCCCTCAGCCTCTCTCCTGCTTGTGCTCTCTCTCTCTCAAATAAATAAATAAAATCTTTAAGAAAAAAATGAAAACAAAAACTGGGATTCTGAATTGAAGAATTGGGTTCAATGTTTAGTTGCTTTTCTTACTAATTGTGTTTACTCTTCACAATTTGAATAACTTCTCTAAGCCTTATTTTCTTCATATTACAAAATTTAAAAAAAATTGTTCTTACCACATAAACTTGCTTTAAGAGCTCAATAAATAGCATTTTGGTGATTGTTAGCATTACGGCAACAGTAGCAATAGGTGAGACCACTGAAGAAGCACGCACACACAGAGCATTATCCCCCATGCACTAGTCCATTTTCTACTCTGAAGATTGAGTATCTTTTACAAATTCAAATGTAAATTTATTTTAAAAAACTCAGTGAAGTCCCATGCTGTAAACATAAATACTGACATCCATAATATGGCCCACCCAGCCCTTCATGTTCTGGTCTCATCGAAGTTGGTAGTTTCATGGACAATATAGTCCCATGTGCTCTAGTGCTCCAGACCCTGTGTTCTCCTTTTAATGCCTGATCTATGTAGACTTCACATGTCATTTGTGCACTCTGTCTGGAATCTAAGAAGCCTATTCTTCTGTGCATTTCTAATATTTCTAGCTCAAACATCACTGCCCATGGGAGACTTTCTTAACCTGAGTATTGGGTCAAATCCACCCCCCCCCCCATTTTACGCCTCCGTAACTCTTACTAGAATTGTGATTGAACATTAATTGGAGTCAATCCCTGATTTATATGCTCTTCTTCCATTAGGCTATAAATAGAAAAGGGCTGAAACTGAGTCTGTTTTCTTACAAGTATACCATTAACTGTGCCCGATTCTGAGAACTTGAAGGAACCAGAGAAGTTGGCAGTGCTGGTATGCTGTTGTTTCTATCAGAGTGTAGGTGACATCTGGGTGATATGGGATCATGCAATTAGGTTGTAAGAGATTTTTTCTTCCTCTCTCTCTCTTCCTCTTTTCCCCATCTTTTCCATTCTTTCCTTGCCCTCCTTCCCTCCTTGCCCCCCTTGCCCCCTTTTCCCCTTGCCTGCCTGCCTGCCTTCCTGCCTGCCTTCCTTCCTTCCAATATCATAGGCTAATTCATGTCCTCTTGAATTTTCTCCCCCAGTTTTGGCAGAAAATAAATAATTTTTAAGGTTTTAATTGATAAGTATTGTACAAATAAAGCAAAACCTAAAATTTGAGAATTTATTCACTAAAAGAAGATGATGAAAGAAGTTATCAACATTAACACTTTTTATTGCTTGGACATATGACAAGCAAATAATGAGTTCTATAGTAAGGCTGACTCTAATTTACAAACCTGATCAATGAAAATGACCAATTTTATGTCATTTAAAAACTGAAAAATTAGGGGTGCTGGGTGGCCCATTTGGTTAAGTGTCTGCCTTTGGCTCAGGTCATGATCCCAGGGTCCTGAGATCGAGCCCCACATCAGGCTCCCTGCTCAGTGGGAAGCCTGCTTCTCCCTCTCCCTCTGCTGCTCTCCCTGCTTGTGCTCTCTCTCTCTCACTGTCAAATAAATAAATAAATATTAAAAAAAATGAAAAATTAGAGTATCACTCATATTCATCCAAATGTATAATTAGAAATTTCAGATATGGAAATGAAGCTAAAATATAACTCCATATCCTAAACTAATGCTATCTAAAGAAAGGTGTATCTCATATGTAGATAGAATACATGATTCATTGAAGGTAGAATGTTATTGTGATTGAAGGTCATATGATTAATACTAAAAAATATTTGACATATATAATAAATAAAAGCTTGGTGATAGTGAGTTCAGCAACTAGTTATTATCAGGCCAAGCTAGGGGTTCAAAATAAATACTTCCATAAACATCCATAGAGTACTTTGTCGAGAGAGAAAATTAGAGAAAACAGTTTATAGTATGTTATAAAAATTACAATTTAGACATGTTACAAAATGAAATTATCTAAGGATATCTTCTAAAAAGAACCCATTAAAAGTTTTTACTTCACCATTTAGAAATATGTCACATATTATTGATGCTGTCCCTAGTCTACTAAAATTCAAATGCCAGTGGATTTTTATTGAGTTATTTACTCAAGAAAAATATCTATTCCAATACTAATCTCTGAAAACATATGTTTTTTTATTTAAATATAAATTTTTTGCAGTGTACTAAAAGCATTTAGTAAATCATGTATGTATATCAAACTTATTTAAACATTCTCCTAGAGAAAAGCTTAGAAAACATAAGTATTGGTATTGTTTTATATGAGTTGTTATGAACATTTTCAAGATAAAGTCTCTGATTTAGGAAGAAAAGTCCTTCTCTGGGTCACGAAGGATCTTCCTTTCTAAAAATTAAATAAAATAAATTTGAACTATATTATCATTTTAAGAAGTGTGTGGGGGGTGTCTGTATGCACAAATTCTTAAAAGGAAATAATGCTGATTCAGCTCTATATTTTCTTTCCCTTTTTTTTTTTTGTAAAGATTTTATTTATTTGAGAGAGAGAGAATGAGAGAGAGAGAACACATGAGAGGGGATAGGGTCAGAGGACGAAGCAGACTCCCTGCCAAGCAGGGAGCCCGATGCGGGACTCGATTCAGGGACTTCAGGATCATGACCTGAGCTGAAGGCAGTCATTTAACCAACTGAGCCACCCAGGCGCCCCTCAGCTCTATATTTTCTGAGGATCGAGAAGCTAGTAGTGGTGCCAGGGTGCAAGAGGAAGTGAAACATAACTTGGAAAATTGAAATTATTTCCACCTTGTTCTTGACCTCAAAGGACACTATTTTTATTGGTATTGCTGAAATGCAAAGACAAAAATTAAAAAGACAAATCACTTGTAAAATATTGTTACATTTTCCTCTTGCCCAAGCTGCCACTGGATGTTGAAGAAAGAACCTGGGATATTATTAAATAATTTCTTTAATTATTCAAATGCCACCTTAATATCTTGAAACAGCTAATTCAGCTGGCTAAACTCACTGGGATCAGAGAATGTTTTAAACACTATGAAACTCTATTATAACATTACAGCAACTGAAAATTATGAAAATGAGCTTTAATGGTCCATCTCATGAGAAATACCCTAGCTCTATTTTTTAATACGAATAATCATTAGCACCCATCGTAAATGGTATCCTGGCAATATAAACTTTAAAAAATTTAAATTCTTTGCAACGAGAATTTGGCTTTTTTAAATATGCTCCTCAAATAATTGAGGCTCCTGGCCTTGCAGTTCAATAATGTCCAGATAATACCATTAATGTATTTAAATGTGTAAAAATGTATCTCATGACTTTCTGCAGACCATCTTTTTATTTCATGAATGTAAATGGCCTCATTAGCCAAGATTGCCATGGGCATAAAGCACCAACCAGGTCTAAAAGTGCATCTTTAAATGCTTTAATAATTCTTGGGCACCTTTTGAGAATTTAATGTTTTCTTTTTAACTGTCATTCATGAAATTAACAAAAGTAAAAAGAAAATCACAGCATAGAAGGAACAAGGTAAAACTCAGAAATTCATGTTGGAATGTACATGTGGTTCCTCTGTCTCCTAACTAGAGATACTGTTTAAAATTGTCTGAAGAGATTTTAGAGGGAAATGAGACTGGATTTTTGAAGTAACCTCTCTAAGGGAACTCTTGAATAAAAAAGAAAGCTCAAAAAAAAAAAATCTTACGGGAATTAGGAAAGTTGAAATGACAGAATTTTTACTACCCGCTCCCCATCTGCCATAATTTTTTGTCATAACTTGTAATAAATAACTGTGTTTCTAATTGAGATTCTAATGAAAGCAAAGAGAGCCTGAGCACACGTTCAGTATTTAAAGGGGAAAAACATAAAATAAATTTTTTGAAAAATCCACAAACTGTACAGTCAGTCAGTGGTTGATTTATAAATCAGTAGTCCCTCAAATATTATGACTTTGCTTTTAAAGGGTATACAGTAGTGGCATTCAGAAGTTAGGATGAGATCACCTGTTCTATCCAGTGTTAAGTGTGTAGATGTCTTAGCTCCTCTCCTTATCCACTAATCTATTTTAATGGGTATGGAGACCAGACAATTTTACTGCTAATAAGGTGGAACCACTGGCTTCATCACTCGACTCTGTCATCTTCTACACATTGCTGACAGCTAAAATCTCATTATCAAATTAAAGGCTGTAAAGAAACTTCTCTTCTTTTTATGACAAACTATACAATCTTCAGGCAAATTATATTCTTAGATTAATAATGGGCTTCTCTCTTAGTCACGGGAAGTCATGACCTCCCTGGGGTCTAAGTCCTTGAAATAACTAGAAAGTTTTTGATGGCAATGTTGAGTCTCCGTAGGCAATCTAATTAAGAAGGAAATGCTGTAATCAGATCTTCTCTTCTGATGCTTAGCATATAGGAAGCCTGATAGGATGCCTAATATTTACTGAATCCATGATTCAGTTTTGCCTGACCCCGAAGTCCACACGTCTTCCATGCCAGCACATCAAATGACAGGACCCCCATCCCTGGGCCCTCATTCATATGTCACATATGCAGCTGAGAATTTGTTTGTTTGACTCTATTTTTCAAAATTGAAAATAATTTATTATTTCTTTTCTGCCGCCTAAGTTCCTACACCATTTTTCTTTATTCAATATTAATGATATAGATAGAAGTTTTGTTTTGTAAACAAAATGTATTCAAAATGAAACATTTCTTTATAAGGATAGTGAACATTGGATTTGTTACAATCCCTTTTGAGCGTAACAAAGACACAAAATCACTGAATGGAATAATGTGTTATTTTCCCTAAAATCGTTGCAAGAGACAAGAGCAGGTTAATGGTTCATAGGTAGTTTTGAGCACTTTCCCACCACTGAATTTCTGACTCCACAACTGATCCATCTCTATCATGCCTTCTATCGGGTTCACTTCCTTGAGGAATTCTTTCTCCATTTTGGAGGCTGGAGTTCCCACAAGCATTGTGGTTTTGGAAGGAGCTATCATTTCCCTCTCCTCAGTCCATCTAACCCAGTAGGGCAGAATTACATAGGGATTACATGAAAGGGTCTATAGACCATCACATAGGGATTAGAATTCAGGTTCTAGCACATGCTAACCAAGAACACAGGCAAATTGCTTAATCCCTATAAGCCTCAGTCTCCTCATCTACTGAAATAGATAAATATAGACCTAACTGATTATCTTAAATATATACTCTGCAAAGTGTTATTTTGAAATTATTTTGTGACATTTTGCTTCTATAAAGTCTAATAGATCATGGGAATATAAAAGTGAAGAAAATACTGTGCCCTTTCACAAAATGTTTGCTGCTTATTTAGAGATTCACACAAGTCTGTTAGAAGTTACCATGTGGGGAGAGTTAAATCAGATGTTACAAAAAGGGTAAGTGAGGAATCTCTTGGAAGCTTATGCGTCGGGCACACTGCCTGGTCTTTATGCTTAGTGTGTATTTTGGGGAACAGTGATGAATATTGGAGAACTAGGGAAGAGAGGAGAGGAAATGAGGAGAGCCTTCCTGGAAGATCTTTGAGAATATAATCTTTGTCTATGAAAGTGATTATTTCTAGCCACGTTTCCTGCTTAGTGCAGCAGTATCTGTCTTAAAATGGAACAGAATTTTCTAAAAAGGAAATAACTGTGAATATTCTATCAAAAAGTGGGTAAAATATAAGTAGAAAATTAAGTTTACACGCTGTACATTTCATTTGTCGTTGAAAAGTGCCAAGTTATCTTCCTCACAAAAACAATGTCCCTGAATCTAATGATGAATTTTATTAAGATAGGACTCTAATGCTCATTTTATTTTTTATATTTTAAAAAGATTTATTTATTTTGGAGGAGGGGGCAGAAGGAGAGGGGGAGAGAGAATCTTAAGCAGGCTCTGCACTGAGCGCAGAGCCTGACGCAGGGCATGATCTCACGACCCTGAGATCATGACCTGAGCCGAAACCAAAAGCCGGATGCTCAACTGACAGAGCCACCCAGGTGGCCCTCTAATGCTCATTTTAAACCACTGGGGACTAAATCGTTTAAAGAAGTTCACACATTTCAAGAGTTTTTTTCCTTCTTTAACAAATTAGCTCTCACATGCTCTTCAGGACAAATTCATGCACCACCTCTTTTGGAAAGACTCCTGAACTTTCTACACCTCCACTCATCTCCATTCAACTGAGTCTGATTTATATGCTCACATATTATGACATCCCATTATAGTTGTTGGTTTATTAATGGTTCCTGCTATACTTCCCTCCACTGAAGTACTATAATTTATTTTTATCTTTTTGCCATTCCTAGTACAGTACTTGACTATAATAACTCTTAACAGATGTTTGTTGATTTAATTAGTGACAGTGTTAAGCTAAATTCAGTTTAATGAAATGCATGTCATGAAGATCCTGGAGATTTGAATAATGCCTCCACTGCTGAAGATGTCCATATCCTAATTTTCTGGATCTGTAAATATGTTACATTATATGGCAAAAGAGACTTTGAGGGTGTAATTAAGGGTATAGAGCTTGAGATGGGGAGATTATCTTGGACTACCCTGGTGACCCCCAGATGTGAGGAAAGGTACTTACACATGGAATAAGAGGCAGAGGGAGAGAGTCAGAGGGAGATGTCACTCTGGAGAAATAATCAGAGATGATATGTTGTTGGTTCTTAAGATGGAGGGAAGGGGCCTTACCAACTGGAAAAGGCCAGGAAATGGATTCTGCCCTGGAGATTGCACAAAGATACGTATGGCCAGCATCAGACTTCTAATCTGCAGAAATGTACAATAATAAATTTGTTATTTTAAGCCAAAAATCGGAGATGGCTTGTTATGGGGTCAGTAGGAAATGAATACATTTAGCCACTCTGACTGTATCACATGTATGTCGATTTTAACTAAGCAGAAGGTCTAATATTATCGGTAATCATCTGTAACCACAGAGTAATGTACACTGTTATGATCTCTAATATAATTTTCAAGTCTCTTTTCTATAATTTTATTTTATTAAGTAATTACAATTGTCAAATGAAGGGCTATTTTTTTTTTTAAACCCAAGTATTTTTTTTTTTCTTAAAGTAACACTTGTCAAGGTGCCTCGGTGGCTCAGTCAGTCAAGCCTCCGACTCTTGGTTTAGGCTCAGGTCATGATCTCAGGGTCATGAGATCGAGCCCCACATCCAGCTCCGTGCTCAATGCAGAGTCTGCTTAAGACCCTCCCTCTCCCTCTGTCCTTCTCCCCTGCTCTCTCTTTCTTTCTCTCAAGTAAGTAAATAAATCTTTAAAAAAAAAAAAAAACACTTGTCAAGTAAATTTTGATCTCCTTTTCTTAGAAATAACAGAAATACTAAAATAAAAAGTAAATTTCATTGATAATATCCATTACAATATAAGATGGCTTGCAATATGCCAAATATTTTTTCTAAAAAATGGTATGTGATTGCTTATTATAATGTTATAATTAAATGAATCAGGTGATAAATTATGCTAATTTCACAATTAAGCTTATTCTATTTAATTTTACAAAATGTGATTAACACTAGTACATGACAAGTATTAAATTTAATAACATAATTCAACATGTGCACATATGTTTCGGTGTGCTCACTCTTGCATATATTCTCAATAATCGCTTATTGATTGAATTGCTATTTCTTAGTTATGCACTCCTATATAACATGACTTCTATAAATTATTCATCACACATCTAAATCATACTAGACACTGTAGAAATGGAACCGTACACAGCACTTGTCCTTAAATCATGAAGTTCCACAATATAAATGATGTACTTGTGCTAAAATATATGTGAATTATATCTGAGAATAAAATGAATAGTTGATGTTATTTGTTTCCTGCAAATAACAAAAAGTCAAATTACTTGAACATATGTGATATCTGTGAAAAATAAAATACGTCACTGAGAATATTTATAATTAATGGTATTTCTTCAAATAACCAGAAACTGTTATTAGAAGAATTTCTTATGGTTCCATAAGAAGCCTCTTTATGGGGGTGCCTGGATGGCTCAGTTAAGCTTTTGCCTTCGGCTCAGGTCATGATCCCGGGTTCCTGGGATCGAGCCCCCATCGGGCTCCCTGCTCAGCGGGGAGTCTGCTTCTCCTTCTGCCACTCCCCCTGCCTGTGCTCTGTCTCTCTGACAAATAAATAAAATCTTAAAAAAAAAGCCTCTTTATGATCCATTTATTCTGATGCTGATATGATTGATGTCTACCTTCCACTAGACTGTAGTCAATCTGAGAACTAGGATTGGATTTGATATGCTTAATGTTGTATACCCAGCTGTGGCCTAGTAACTGACACAAGGCTAATAGGTACTAGATGAGAACTTTTTAAATAAATGAATTAATTAATGCATTGCAAAACAGGATATTGAGAGGTTAGTAATTTTGAGAGAAACAGTTCCATTAAACTACCCTGAAATTCTGATTATTCACTACATTCAATTCTCTGGCATTTACCAAAATAACATGTTCATTGTTACTGCCCTCCCCCATTTTTTTGTTTCTTGTGGAATACACTTGTGGGTGAAGATTTAATTATATTTCATTTAAAAATAAACAGGCAATGGGCGCCTGGGTGGCTCAGTTGGTTAAGCGACTGCCTTCGGCTCAGGTCATGATCCTGGAGTCCCGGGATCGAGTCCCACATCAGGCTTCCTGCTCAGCAAGGAGTCTGCTTCTCCCTCTGACCCTCCTCTCTCTCATGCTCTCTGTCTCTCATTCTCTCTCTCTCAAAATAAAAATAAAATCTTTAAAAATAAACAGGCAGAGTTGTTCTGTGACTTAACCAAGCAAAACCCCAGGACTAGAACTCAGGTTTTTCTGATTTAAAAAAATACATAGTTTTCTTTGAATTAGATGCATGTTTCAAAAACAGCCTGACTCAAATACGGACATGATTTATCTTTTGGTATTCTAGACTAGCACCCACTCTCTTTTGTTTCTCTTGTGGGACACAGTCAAGGTCCTGTCATCTTAAGATTCCAAGAGCTGAAAGATCATATAAAATTGAATAGTTTAAGGTGACATATTCCAAGGCCATTAAAAAATTTATATATTAACAAGCAATACAAAATCTATTGTGGCATCAGTTCAAGGTAGAGAAAGAAAGGAAATGTGCTGAGTTTATCTAAATGATGCCAACATCATAAATACAATATTTGTATGAAAAAAAAACAGCAAGTAATAGAAGGTCAAAAAGAAGAAAATTTTAATGACCTAAGATAAGTTGAAATCTGAAGATTTGTTATTTTAATAAGCTTCAAAAAGAAGATATAGATTAAATTATGTATTGCTCCCCTTCAAGTCCCATGAGGCAATATGGAGTGTCCCTGGTAGATGCTGTACCCCTGGTGAATTGTGTTAACAGCTGAGGAGGAAGGAGACACTCTATCTGTATTCGGTACACCTATATCCTTAAAAAGATAACCTAGTATGAGAGCTGCTATGGGAAGAGCAGAAATATGACTCATGGAGAATTGTCTCTCAACCATGTCAAATTTCAATATCCTTCCCAAAATGTGACCTCTTCCTTAGTCTTTCAAAAATGGACCTGTTGATTGATTTTTCTCCATGAATACCATCACCCAATAAAATATA
Source organism: Neomonachus schauinslandi (assembly GCF_002201575.2). NCBI lineage: Eukaryota > Metazoa > Chordata > Mammalia > Carnivora > Phocidae > Neomonachus > Neomonachus schauinslandi. The sequence goes on from NC_058416.1 coordinate 11,095,325, forward strand.
TGAGAATTTTATCAGAGTTTTTTTTTCTTTTTTTTAATTCAAGTGAAGTTATTGCTTCATTCCTGGAAATTGAACTTTAAAAGTCTAAATGCTTCTCAAGATCTCCCCTTCTTTTGTGGCCTTATTGTGTGTCTTAATTTAAGTCTTTGGCATTAGTGTCCTGAACTGTTGTGGTAATCTGCATTGGTGCTTCTCAAAGTGTGGCCTCCAGACCAGCAGGCATGGGCATCACCAGAAAATGTTAGAAATGAAATTTGGGGGCCCTCTTCAGACCTATGGAATCTCTAGGGATGGCTTCAAACAGTCGGCTTCACAAGTCTTCCAGATGATATTGATGGATATCAAAGTCCAAGAGCCACTCTTCTCTATTTTATTATCTCTACTCTTTACCTTCCTAAATAAATTCTGTTACCAGAGTTGGCCAAAAAACAAAAACAAAACAAAACAAAAACACAAATCTGTTGACATTATGTGTCTTTAAAACTTTATAACATCTTCATAACCAGGGGATAAAGTCCAAGACTCAGCTTAGTTGAGCTCCTCCAGAAATCCCTTCTGAAAGTCTTAGCCTGTGGAAACCACTCCCTCGATATCCTCAGAGCATCTGTGCATTTGTTAATAAAGCACTTTAGAGGTAGTGAGAGCTTAGGTTCAACCTGGGCTCACCTGGGAATGAATCTTTGCTTCACCACATAGTAATTGTGTATCTTTGATGAAGCGACACATCCTCTTTAAACTAGCTTCAACCTCTGTAAAGTTGGGACAGTAATGACATCAGCCTCAGAGTGAGTGTGAGTATGTAATTCAGCAACAAATACAAACCATTAAGCACAGTGCGTTCTGCTTTATAAGCATAAGTTTGTTTTTTGTTACTTATTATTCAGTAATTACTGTTTGTAATAGTATTTTTGCTACTATGACTAATCAGTTTTATAGCTGTTCCTCTGACAGTATTGAACGTATTATGTTGAAAGTATATACTTACCTAATTGTGCTCTTCCTAGCCTGACTGATAACAGCAACCCTGACAAATAGTGTGTTTTCAATTAATGTTTGTGAACTAAATTCAGTTAAGGTACATCATCCACCAAACGTAAAAAAAAAATATAGTATGAAGGAGATAAGCAAAATAAATATAAGACCCATATAAATAGAAGCACATTCAGGTGAATAGTAATTTATATGTTTAAGTCACTGTAAATAACAACAAAATTACAGGATTCCCTCACTATCCAAGAGTAGAGCAATTTAGGAAATCTTTTGTGAGCCGTAGGGCATAAAGCAAAGAAGCAATTACCATGAATTTATATATATATTTTAACATTCTCAGCCCCCCTCCCCCCAAAAAATAACCTCTCTTAGGTTTTCCTGGTACCTTAGGGCACGGATGCACACGATAAACTGAGATAAAGCACAAATGCTCACAGACACAGTTCAAAGCTCAGGCGGCTGGATGCTGAGATGCTGCGTGTAGTTCCTGGGGATGGAGCCAGGGGGCGCTACTCTCGCTGCTCAGGGTGCGTCTTGCCTCTATCAGGGCTCAATGCTGAACAAATGTGGAATGCTGTTTCCACTTTTCACCTTTCTTCTAAAAGAGAAAATCCTCTTCGGATTTCTTTGCGCTGGCAAAAACAGGTACTAGTGTGGGTCTTTTGTAAAAGTAAAGTTGTGTCATGAGAACTTTCAAAAGTGAGGAATGGCTAAATTTCAGCTGGTATCAATTGGCCACTTATGGGCTACCCTTGAGAATACGAAGATTGATAAAACATAATTCTTCTCAAGAAGTTCAAGGCCTGTGAGGAAAGTCATACACATAAATAGATAAATTACGATGATGTATTATATAAGGATAAGTGCTATTGAAGTTGCACAAAAATAATTTGATAGGATCTCAGCCTGGCCAGGAAGAATTTGGGGAAATGTTATATCCAAACTCATAAAATAAGGTACCACATATTGAGGACATCAAAAATACAAAATGTACAATTTAGACTCTTTAAAGCCTCTTTACTGCCTCATAAAATTGGTGACAACAGCTTCCTATTGCATGAAGAAGAAATAACTCACTCAGGAAATATTTCTCATCCAATTGGGACTAAGGATTGATAAAATCTTGACAAATGCTGGGTTGGGAGGTTTGCCAAGAGATATTTCTTTCTTTTTTTTTTTTTTTTTTTTAAAGATTTTATTTATTTATTTGAGAGAAAGAGAGTGAGAGACAGAGAGCATGAGAGGGGGGAGGGTCAGAGGGAGAAGCAGACTCCCTACCGAGCAGGGAGCCAGATGCGGGACTCGATCCCGGGACTCCAGGATCATGACCTGAGCCGAAGGCAGTCGCTTAACCAACTGAGCCACCCAGGCGCCCCTTGCCAAGAGATATTTCTAACCTAGTAGCACCTCCAAGAAGTAGGACATGTGTCCACATCAAAATCAGGGCAAGAACATGTCTGCCCTCTACAAGTAGGACTCACTAACAGAGATGATGTGCTTCCCAAACAGGACCTATTTTAATGTTCCGCTAATCATCTCAGATGTAACTGAGGCCATCAGACATCATATATAAAAAATTATGACTAGGAACATTGCAAATTGAATTATCCACAAAGATGAATAAAACCAATGTCCCCGATGAAGATTTTTAATCTTATAATTTCAAATGTTCATGAAAATAAAAGGGTGAATTTTCTGCAGGCTTGAAAATTTACTTAGTATCTCAGTTTATATAAGGAACTCCTTAAGACCTGAGAATTTCACCAAACCTTTTTCCTGATAATCATGCTATAGTGGTGTTGTAAGCCATGTTAAAATGGTGATTTTCCTTAACACTTGAATTTTATAAGCATTTCATTTTTTTAATTGCAATTAATTTTGCATTAATTTTCAAGTTGGAATATTCACTTATTGACTATGCTTATTTCATATGAGAGAGTGGCTTTCCAGAGTAAGTATTTTCTTTTAAAGCTGCACATCCTTCTAAAAAATGCTATAGGGACAAACTCCAGAGTGCCTCTAATATAGAGCAGTATCTGCTCTTTTCTGTCACCTTCAATAACCACACATTTTCTTATAACATACAATCTGAATTGTATTTGCAAAGAGTTTCTAAGAACATACTGAAAATATTTGGACAGCCAACTACAGGCGGGAGTCCAACTGTATGTAAATGATAGCCATTGCCCACAAATATCCCCCCATGTGGATTATGACACATGTCTGCTAAAGTGAAGTTTTTGGGTTTTCTTGGATCCTCTTGGGCAACTAAATATGTTCTTGCATAGCACTCCTGAATGCTTCGGGCCATATATTATTCTGCTGCCTCCCTCTGATGATATGTTACTATGATAAATCATCACAGGGCACTGCGGCTCTGATGAGCTGTTGCTTCAGCACACCATTGAAGCTGTCACATGGATGATGTATGAGAAAGGCATACTGATGATGTTTTATGCAAAAATGGTGCTGCCCGGGGAACAAAAGGTTTAGGAGAAGATTCAACATAATCACCTGATAAAAGTCAACCCGCACACAGCATGCTAGAAAATGCATTCACGGGTATGGTAAATCACTTCCCTTTAATGTGTGGTATTTCTGGTGCTACTGTCATAAGCCTCCTTCCCTGAGCTATAGATTGATCTACTATAAATATTTTTTTAAGGTGGAAGCAAAAGCTAAAAGGGTGAAATTAAAATTTACCTGAAACTCAAGTGTATAGATTAGCTCTAAGAATATGTATTATTTTCAGCTGTAGGAAAATTTGCCAAAGGAGTTAATTGCTGCTGAAAGTTTTCATGTATTAGAGGGAAAGGAAATAATCCCTACTTGTAATAACTGAGCAGGAGGATGTTCCTGGGAAAATATCAGTGTCCTGGCAAAAATCGGAGATGACATCAGGTTTACACTAAGCCCTTACCATGTAACATTCAAATGTCGGCATCTATGACTGCTGACACAGTATTCCAAATAATTTATTTAATTTAAAAATAACCACCTAATCCTTATTCATCTTCCTACAGAAAAGGAACATAAGAATTTAGGGAAAGTGCGTAGCTTTTTCAGGTTCTCAGAGAACTGAAAGACTGACTCTTTCTATACCCAGTTCTCATACAGTCGATGCTGAATAAATAATTGCTCATTTGAAATAAATTCCATAATTATCTGTCCCTTTATAATCTCAGCTCCATTCCATGATGCAGTATGTTAACCAACCCAATCAAGTGAATGGGATGAGCAGAGAGTATTCTAGAGAAGGAAAGGGATTTCTTGCTCTCAGTTTTAGGATTTTTCTTTTTTAATTTTTATTCTGAGGCCTTGTAAAGGAAGATACAGAGCAATCCCTTAGACCATCATGCAAACTACTAATTACTATTTTGCTTATCTTTTCAATAAAAGTAAGTTGACAGGAAGTTTAATATTCATATTCTGCTTTTATTTTCTGCAAAAATTCATCAAGACTGGTAGATGTAGTTTAAAGAGAACTGTCAGAAGATTTTTGAAGCTTGTATTTGCTAGAACTTTTAGAAAATGTAGGCTAGTCTCAAGAGAAGCCACTAAAGTTGCCTTTAGTGTTCACTTTATTTTTTTATTTTTTTTTTAAAGATTTTATTTATTTATTTGAGAGAGAGAGAATGAGAGACAGAGAGCACAAGAGGGAAGAGGGCAGAGGGGGAAGCAGACCCCCCGCTGAGCAGGGAGCCCAATGTGGGACTCGATCCTGGGACTCCAGGATCATGACCTGAGCCGAAGGCAGTCGCTTAACCAACTGAGCCACCCAGGCGCCCCAGTGTTCACTTTATTTTTATCTATCATCTGTCATCTATTTATCGATGTAACTATCTATCTATTCTTCTATCCATCCATCCTCCTGCAAAGTTCTTAAATTAATATTTCTCTGGAAAGTTGACAACTTAAAATGTCTTAGTTTTAATAGGGTTTTGGTAAACTCATAATCCTTTAAAAATCTTTGCCCATTTTTCTCTGCCGTATAAAGCTTACCTCAAACCCCGTGATATCCTGGAGGTATACTTAAAGAGCTGACCACGGTTGGAATAAACTTCTCTTACAACCATCTGCTTTCTGGTGGAAGCCAGCCAAGCTCAAAGTCAGATATTAACTCCCAGCCAGGAAACTAGCAACCTCTGGAGGTGATACAGATAAACACCGTGTGACTCAATATTGCCTCTGATTGCTAAATATTTTCTATCAGTGATGATGTTTAAAGGGCCAGTTTATCTAAGAGCTGCTGGAGACAAAACCAGTTGCTTGTACTTCTTTTTGAGTCTGGTCTTTGTGTTTCAGATGTTTTGGTAAAAGTCCAAAAGATATGGACTCAGAGGCTAACGTATAAAATATCTAGGAATTGAATTCAGTCTACTCTGACCTGTCATTCAATAAATAGTTTGGAAGACTTCCTAAGTGTTGGGCACTGTGCTATAAAAAAACAACATGATCCATGGGGTTGGTAAAAAGAGCCATGCCACGTTGATACAGTGTTCTTTTGTTAAAAAATAACTAGAATTGTTTTTTCAGAGTATCTCTAGGTAAGAAAAGATACTAAACAGTATCCAAAGGGATTAGTTGTTGCCTGAATTATTTGAGAAAAGCAATATATCAAATAATATACTTGATAATAGTGTGTGTAAAATAATACAGATTTCGTTCCATGCCATTTTTACATATGTGGGATGCTCAGATTGTATGAGAGTTGAAAACCATTTATTTTTTTAAATTCTGTCAACTTTCCTTAATTTTAAGGAGCATATGTTAGAAAAAATGAAGGAAAGTAAATTTGAAACATTAAAGAGGGACCACTTTTTATAGTAACTGATTGTAAATACAACTCTCCACTAAACTGTAGTTGCTTAGGATCAAGCATATGTTCTTCTTAAATTCTCTTCACCAAGTCAACATTTGGAATCAAATAAGTCTTGAGTAAGTGGAGAAAGAAAATCATTAGAAACAAAATTATGAAGCATCAATATCTATACATTCAGTACTCACTTATAGTATACAGATACCTACATATCTAACTCAGATGCATACATCTGTTTAGACATCGTATATAATTATACCATCACCCACATGTAAGTGTTCAGTAAATATTGGTTCTTTCTTTTTCTTAGAAAATGTGAAAGAATCTACCACATATGGATACAGTTTAGAGAAGGTAAAGAACTATATATAGCCAGAAAGCATCTTCATACAGAGAATTGGAGCATGCTATTCAAATATTAATTAGCATAGTGTAATGGAAAGAACATGTACTTTGGATTCAGCTAGACCAGGTGGTAGTACCATTCCAACCAGTTTTCAAAGTGTGAATTTTGTTAATTTTCTTAACCTTTTTGAGCCTCACTACATAACCCAAATAAAAATAACACCTACATGAAAAGTTTGCTGTAAGTGTACGGTAAGATAACTTTAGAAAGTATGGTTCTAGCTAGTAGGGGATGCTAGTTGCATCCTTAACTCAGTTAAGTTAGTTTTGTAGATAATTATTATATGCTCAGACAGGTGTCAAGGTGTTCTGTTTTGAGACTTCATTCTGTTTGAGACTTAGGTTATTAATGTTGGCAAAAATATACAGCTGTATTTACATAGCACAATTGTTGAACTATCTAGAATGCAGTGACAATTCAGAGCACAGTACCAACTCTAGGAGGGGAAAATAGTCATAATTTGAGTCGACAGAATTGGGAAATGGCTAAAATAATTATTAACACTTGGTCTGTCCAAATCTGAAACATACTTTTTCCATTATACTAGGTGTATGAGCTTGTATAATTTGCCTTTCCGTACTTTGCAAGACTGTTTCAGCCTATCAGAATCTATGTCAAAATCAAAGTGACTAGCTTTTATACACATAAAGCGCTCCAGATATTATCAACTTATTTGTTGAGGTTCAAAACCATTATGTGAGTTAACTAAAAGTCTCCTGGTGAAAACTAATGAAAGGTAGATTTTCTATAACTTCTGTGATTATTAGCATCTGAAAACTGCTTTCATAAGAAAACCTATGATATATCATTTCTGCACAATATGCTGTGTTTTTTAGAGGATGTCATTTTTCAATATCCTTACGTTTGGCCTTATACATATGTGGTTCAGCAATTAAGCAAAAGCAAACATTAACAAATAATCCTAAACAGATTATAATCTAAAATAAATAATGAAAATTGAACAGTGCTACAAGAATGTTATTTAGCTAAAGTACTAGATGATTAAAGTATTTTCAAAAGCGAGGAAAAATGGAGAACATAAACAGAAAATACCTTGTTATAGTAATTCCAGCTTTTAAATTATAGCAATCCATCTGCTTTTTACAGCAGTGGTGATAATAAGGTATCTTTGATTTTAATACCACAGTAAGAAAAACCTTGATATTTGTGAATACCATTAATACAGTTTTATATAATCTATATCTATCTCTCTAATCAACAATATAGATATCTATATAACTTGAGAAAATATTTCTCATTCCTACCCTATTCATCAATATTTCAGAAGTCATTCACTTCATAGTAGCCTTTTAGTGTGAAAAATCACATGACTATAGCATTGAACAGAATTCAAGATTCACTAAAATGACAATTATTTTTCAGCTTGATTTCTTTTAACACCATCCTAACTTATTATAAATAGTCTGATTGATGCTCCAGGCTACATTACTTATTTTTTTCCCTTGATTTTAGTTTTTTTTTTTTCATCAAATGAATCTTGTTATAAATAACATGACCCAGTAAAGTACAGTCTAAGGTGGTGTACAGTATCATTTACATAACAAGAGAACTTCATTTTTATCTATAATATAGGTTTTGCCATGCGGATTTGGAGTATGATATTATAGCAATTTGTAAGTTCACAAAAAAGGATTTTTGGCAGATGTAAGGGTATTTTGCTTTGGTGGAAATCTTGTACTCTGATTTATTTTCTCATTAAATAGTGGCATCTCTAACACATTTTAGCTAATAAAAATCTCAACAGAATATTTTGTTATAAATGTGTATGTATATATATTGTAGAAGGAAAAGGAACTAAGAACCAGTCTAAGTACTGCCTATCCGTGATGCATCTCAGGGTAGAGTTTATAAACAGGACTATGGTTGCAATTGTGTTTTTCCTGTGGCATTTCTCCATTGCACTTACACACCAGAAAGTCTACACAAAGTTCACCAACTTTTTCTTCCTGAAATATTCTTCCATAGTAGTTCCCACCATCTACTTAAAGCAATAAATTCTCTGCTTTCAACTTGATACTTTTTTTATACACATTAAAAAAAAATAAAAAAGAAATGAGTGAACAGAAAACATGAAGGAGGCAGACTGAGTACTGGTAAACAATCAGGGTTTAGATTTAAACCAAAGGGGGAAAATAGGTGTACATAACCTAAAAATGGTGTTGATATATGTCACATTGTTATTTGAAGTGAATCTCGGTTGTAGAAAGCAAAGATCCTGAACCAGGAGTCAGAAAATTTGGTTGCAGCTCTGGTTCTACCACTAAATAATATATGATATTTAGTAAATTATTTAATGTTCTTTGTTCTGAATTTCATTATATCCATAAAGGGGATACAGAGTTTGTGACCTTTATTATCCCTTGCAGCTCTAATGTTCTATAACGTTGGTATGATTTCATAAGAAAAAATAGAGGCAACCCATTTTTGTTTCAGCACAGTTTTAGATTGCAGGATTTTTCTGGCACTGTGTAGATTAAAAAAGCTCAAAACAAAACTAGTGAGTCAGCAGCAGCTACAATACAATCTTGACTACAGGATAACAACCACTCAAAGGGACTATAAAATGCATCCATTTAATACTCTGCAATTTGTTCGTCTTCAGAGCTATGTTTTTGAGCAAATCTATCTAACACTTCGACCCTACCCTCTAATATGCTCTTGAGTCTCAGATGATCATTGAAACATGCAGCTGTAATTTTTCTTTGCGTTTCTCTGTGTTTCATGTTTTACTTTACTTTTTTGACAGTAGCCAGCAGTGTATTTGCCTATTTCATCTCACGTTGAATGGCCCACTATGCTCAGAATTGAATCTGATAGAAATTACCACACCAGTATCGAGCAAATTATAACACACACACACACTGATCAACATTTGGCAAAGCAGGGCTTCTGACTCTAAGTAGCAACAGTAGATGGTGGCAGACCAACAGTCCCACCAAAATTAAAAAAAAAAAAAAAACACAAAGAAAACCAAAAAATGGTACAAAAACAATCTATTTAAATCAGGGCTGCTGAAACAAAGATTTTAAGGTGTTGAGATTCTAAGGGAGAAAGTGACTCAGAGGCATAAGCTTGGGGTAGTTCTTTCCCTGGGGCAAATGATAAATCTTGGCACAGGGCAAGAGACTAAAACTTCGAGTTTTGCCACAGCAGATTGCTGTGACTAAGGATAGGAACCAGGAAAGACTTTTGTGATAATTGAAAGTTTGGAGAGACAAAAAATTAGAATTTGGGGTCTCTCAAAGTAGAATTAATAAGTAAACTTACAAGGAGTTAGATACAAAGTAAAAAAAAAAAAAGCCACTTATCAGAAACAAAGAAATAGTCAAATTTTAAAAGTGATTCTATTTGGAAAAGCATCAAAACACTTTATATAGGAAGTCCAAATCTAAAAACACTGCAATTATAATTGAAGGAAATTGAAGAAAATCTAAGTAAAAGGAAGGATGTTGCAATGTGCATGGATTGGAAGCCTCAGTATTATAACGATGTCAATTTTCTCTAAATTATGTAAAGATTAAAACCAATCCCAACCCCAATCTCAGCAATGTTTCCTTTTGGGGGGGGGGGGTGGAAATTGACAAACTCAATCTTGGTATATGTGCTGCCGAAGCGAGCACGGACAAACTCAATTTAAAGAACCTATAGATACAAAAGTCTAAACCATTCAGTAGAATCCTGAAAAGACCAAAACAAGAGCCCTTATACTACCATATGTCAAGGCTGATAATAAAGCTATAGTAATTAAAACAGTGTGGTTGTGGGCCAAGGGCAGATAAATATATACATGAAATAGAGTCTGAAACAGACCTGCTAAAATGATCATTTAATTTATGGCTTTCCTGAAAAATGAACATTAACTCACCTTTACATCGCAAAAAAAGAAAAAAATCTATATTGAGTGTTGATTTATTTTGAAAGATAAATGATAATAAAAATTTTAGAGGCACACATGGGAAAATACCTTCATGTTCTCCAGATAACATTTTCTTAAGTAGAACACAAAACATACTAACTGTAAAGGGAAAAATATAAATTGGATTGTATTAAAGTTAACTCTGTAGAAAGTTATCATTTAGTAAAAATCTAAATCACACAGGTGAAAGAAATATGAGAAATACGTATTCAATAATAACTTAAATGAATATATAATTCCTAAAAATCAGTCTGAAAAAGACAAATGCTTTAAAATAAAAAATAAAAAATTTGAATACACATTTCACAAAAGAAAATACCTAAAAGCCAATTAATGCATTAAGAGATGTTCAATTTAATGGTTGTCCGTGAAATGCACACTGAAATTCTAATGGGATACTACCAGATATTCATCTGAAAGGCTAAAAGAAGGGAAGCAGAATCTATCAACTGTCAGCAAGCATGTGGGAAGCAACCAGATTTCTCATATACTACTAGTGGAAATACAAATTGTCCTAACCGCTTTGGAAAACTGGGACCATCTAAAAATCTGAAATACATATTCTTTATGAACTAGTAATTCTCAAGATACCAGGATATGCAAAAGAAGTGCATATGTATGTTCACCAAAAGACATAATTATATTCTTAGCACTACTCATGGTAGCCAAATGAGAAAGAAAACAATTTCCATAAATGGATGACCAACCTGTGACATATTAACACAATAACACTATGTTGCAATGGAGAAACAAACTACACTTAACATGGATGGATCTCACGAATATAATGTGGAGAGATGAAAATCAAAACACAAGTAGTACACAAATTTCATGATTCTATTTATATGTAGTCCAAAACCACACAAAGTTGTCATGTCAGAAGTCAGAATAACCACTGTCCTGAGAGGAGGAGATCCTGGAGACCTGGGGACCTTCTGTGTCCTCTCCAGTTATGGTTTATAATGGAGTGTCAGCTTAGTGAAAAGTCACTGAGCTGTAACTTATTATCCACTTCTCTCTATGTATTTGTTCCAAAAATGTTTACCTATTAAAACAAAAACAAAAAAAAGGAAATAGCTCTAAAGGGTCATGTGTGTTGCTGCAGCATGGAGCAGGCTGGGAAGGGGACTGTGAGGCGAGATATTTCTAGGGTGCACCCGGGGGCATGTGGGGTGGTCCACACCCTCAGGGGCAGGAGGATGATGAACAGGATGGGACGGGGGAGATGGTGAACTGTGACATGGAGTGGGGGATGCAGCAGTCACAAGATGACTCTCCGAAGATAGGGAATAAATCTCCCTGGGGTGGGAGACGCTCTGGGTGGCAATCCCATCTGAGGACTTGAAGAAAATAAAATGAGAAAGGGAACGGGAGGGAACGTTAAACAATGTTAAGAGAGGAAGGATGTCTCCCACCTAACCATCCAATTCTCAGGGAAATTCTTCCCTAGAACTAATCCTAAGATCTCATGGGGCAGTTTGAAATTTGTTTAAATTTGGCATCTAAAAGCTGAAGAGCTGCGGGGAAACAGAACACTACTTCTCCCCTTTTGAAGCTAATACTGTAATCTACAAGCCAGCACAAAAGATTTTAAATTGCTGAGCTAAACATATCAATTCACAAAGCCTTCTGCATTCTCTCGTAACTTATAGAAACCTTTGAAAGAATTCAGTGGGGTAGCACACTTCTTTCATTTGTCATAGTTATCAGAATAAGGAATGAGACACATGAGAAAGTAGAAAAATCACCTTCTTGAGCAACGTAGCAAGGTTTAGACTTAATATTTTCCCAAATTCTAAAGTGAACACTTGGACTCTTTTGTTGCAATGTATCATTTGGCAGTAATCAGAGTCACGGATGAAACTAATTAAATGACTATTATGCTTTGTTTCCGGAAGGTTGGTTGAGATGGTAAGAATGCCTCAAATATTTACTTTATACTATGTATGCATATTAATTACTCTGCCTATGATCATCATAAATCATCCTTTCCACTAATGACATATTCTTCACACTAATAAGTGAAAATTACAAGAGCAAACAAACTAATCTATAGCAGGAAAGCACTTGGTGATTTAGTAAATTAAATGAAGCTGAGCCCTATGTATATCTCTAACAACTGTCTGGGTTATTTTCTTTCCTACCTGTGTGTTGCGAATGCCAACTACATCTTTAGGCCACAAGGAAATTCTATTATTTTTAGATATCCTTAAGATACCACAGGGAAGTGGGAGATCTGCTTGTAAAAGGCCAGGCTATGGTGTCAGCAAATTAATCAAATCTGAATAAGACAGAGCCTTGGTAAACTAAAGCATTTCTAGAATTAACGTGGCCAAAGTCATATCAGGTAATACATTTCCTTTCTTTGAATTTATACATATTCCTAGAAGTCAGGAATGGCTTTCCACATTGACGAATCCTTTCCATGTATGAATGTTACTGTCATTAACTGAAAGCTTACATTTGGGCCAGATACCATTCTAAGTTTTGACATCCGTCACCCATTTAAACCTCCAAAACCCCTGAGGGATAGGTTTCTACTTTATCTGTGTTTTAAAGGTAAGCTCACTGGGGCGCCTGGGTGGCTCAGTTGTTAAGCGTCTGCCTTCGGCTCAGGTCATGATCCCAGGGTCCTGGGATCGAGCCCCTCATCGGGCTCCCTGCTCGGCAGGAAGCCTGCTTCTCCCTCTCCCCCTCCCCCTGCTTGTGTTCCCTCTCTCGCTGTGACTCTCTCTGTCAAATAAATAAAATCTTTAAAAAAAAAAAAGAAGTAAGCTCACCAAGAAATACAATCCCTTGCTCAGGTGTCCCCATAACCAGACAGTGGTGGTAGGATTTAAACCCAGGCATCACGGGCACAGCAAGCACTGTGTCATTAGCTGATGAATGACATTGCCCTTGCTTGGAAAGGAGTCTTTGAGTAAGGACATTCTCGATAGTTGAATGTTTCCTTTATGGTATTTCCACGTTAGCTCTGCATAGTAAAGGACAGGTTTTCTGCTATTGGTGGTGGGAGAGGAGCGGAGCCTTGTTGTAGATGGAGTCCTGCTGGTGAGGAGACTGGGGAGTGCACACCCACAGTCTCGGGAGATGCTTCGCCAGACTTTTCTGAGGGGAGGAACTAAGCCTCTAACCACTCCTCGTCCGGTGTCACGATCATCGTCAGACAGCGCTGCGTTTTCCCTTTTCAAGAACACACGATCTCTTGGTAGGTGAAGGCTTCATGATTTTTAATCACCTGGGTGATTAAATGCTCTTCAGAGTTCCTGTCTTGAATGGCTGCAGGTGATCGCACAGTTTGTACTTCTCACGCAGCGATTGCTGCCTGCTGGTTTCCCCAGAGAAGGAAAGGAGAGGACCTCAGATGAGCTGGGGCTTCAGCAGGTGCCTTTCAAATGAGAAGTTCAGGGCCTTACTTTTTTTTTTTTTTTCTTTCCCAAAGGCCTCTGCAGAATGGTCCTCAGTATTCCAGGAACCACAGTTTTAAAAAAGAAACCTATTAAGAATTACTCTAAATCAAGACATAATATTTTTTAAAATATTTTATTTATTTAACAGAGAGAGACACAACGAGAGAGGGAACACAAGCAGGGAGAGTGGAAGAGGGAGAAGCGGGCTTCCCGCGGAGCAGGGAGCCCGATGCGGGGCTTGATCCCAGGACCCTGGGATCATGACCTGAGCCCAAGGCAGATGCCTAAAGACTGAGCCACACAGCGCCCCAAGACATAATATTTATTATGACTTTTTTTGGGGGTGGGGTTAGGCATTAAAATTACACTCCTACCTACTGTATTGCCTCTGCTCCATCATCGTGGTCTCTGCTTTTCTTGGCTGGGGTACATGTAATGAAGAAAGAGGAAGATCGCACACAAAATCAGCATAGAGTTCTACAAATACTCAGAGTAAATTAAGTTGGTCTAGACTGAGTAAAGATTGTGCCTTTCTAGAAGGCTGAATTTTCATATTTAGGAAAATAATGAAAAATTAAAAGTCCATGTCCTCTTCTTTCTTTTCCAAATTTAATTTCTAACAAAAAATACTTCATCATATAAATCATCATGCCTTCCTTACTGCCCAGAATCCAAAGAATATCACAATCACTTTAAACTCAGTCTGAAAATAAATAATACTTTCAGGTAGCTTATTTGCATTCTTCAGGTTTTTCTTCTGTTTTTAAAAAAAAAATTAGCTTCTTGTAAAATGTGAATTCAAATATGTTTTAGAGGGAAAGGATAAATAAAAATACTTAGATTTAGGAAGTCAATAGGCAGAAAAAAATGCAATACATTTTGGATACGAAAATTGTACTTTGTTATATACAGAGATTATAATTACATCATGTTTATATTCATGTTCTGGAAATAAAGCTTGCGCTACTTTAGTTGGGATGCAGGTATAAATATAAATATGAAAACGTGCAACCCCGATTATGTCCATTATCCCTCCAAATATACTGTTATGTGTTAGCTGCATATACCAATTTTATGCCGAAAATACAGTCACTGTAGCTATAAAATAAATTTCAGTAGATGTAGGTTATTTTAGAAAACAAATATGTTCTTTGTATATTAGATTCACCATGACTTCTAATAAAAAAATAATAATTTTTGCTTATTCTAAAGCAGCATTAATATATTCAGTGGAATAAAGAACTTGACACATCATAAAGCTCGTAAAAAGAGAGCCATAGACTGCACGGGGAGCGGTCCTACATTAGGGCACTAAGTGTGGGGGCTTCCCAGCAGAGAGGGGTCCTCAGGAGCTGGTTGTCTGAGGCTCTTTGGAGTCTGAGACTAAGAACAAGTGTAGAAAGTGCTCAAATTTTATTTTATTTTTTTAAATTTTTATTTATTTATTTGACAGAGACACAGCGAGAGAGGGAACACAAGCAGGGGGAGTGGGAGAGGGAGAAGCAAGCTTCCTGCGGAGCAGGGAGCTCGATGCAGGGCTCGATCCCAGGATCCTGGAACCATGACCCGAGCCGAAGGCAGACGCTTAATGACTGAGCCACTCAGGCGCCCCCAAAGTGCTCAAATTTTAAAGCAGATGAGATCAGGAAATTTGTCAGCAGAGCTGCAGAAGTCGGAATGTCCAAGACTTGAACTGTTCTTGCGACAGCACAGTGAGGAAACTGGTTAAAAGTGTCCCCCTTAGAGAAGTGGCAATTACGTGAACCAAAGTAAGCATTTTTCTTAGTCCATACGTGCCTCTGGACTTGTTCTCCACTCTGTTTCTGTGGAGAAAGAGCCTCTTTAATCGAAGAGGCTAATTTTGTCCTCGTGTGTTCTGTGCCTGTGGACAAGTGACAAACTCCCTCTTCCTCAGATATAAAATAGGAATAGTAGTACCTAACTCACAGGATTGTTGTGACATTCATGTGTCACTGCGTGAAAAAGCACTTAGCACGGCATCTGGCATATAGGAAGCCCTTAATAGACATCAGCCAACATTATGTCAACACTAAATAAAAAGCACCTTGAGCTCATATATACTTTTAAGTACAGCAACCACTTTCTTTCCTCATCAGAGTCTAATGGTATCTTTTGCTATTCAGATGTCTTCGATTTTACAGTTTCCATCATTCACTATGATTTGTTCTTTGATCCACTCCAATATTTGTAGGTTTCCTAGCATCACGCTGAAATTACCCTTAGTAATGTCGTCAATACTCTGCATGTGGCCAAATCCAGTCATCGTTCTGTTCCGCCATCTAACCTGGCCACTCGGCTTCTTTGGACATGGCTGTCACTGCCTTCTTGGCTTCAATGAAATGACATGCTCCATGCTTTCCTCCTAGGAGTTTACTTTTCTACCTGATCTTTAAATTTTGAGTATTTTGAGCATCTTGTACTGTTTAAACTAAGCTTTTTATTTTATTTCCATTATAGTTAAAGTACAGTGTTCTGTCAATTTCAGGTGTACAGTATAGTGACTCAACAATCCTATACATTACTCAGTAGTCATCATGACAAGTGTACTCTTTAATCCCCAACACCTATTTCACCCATCCCTCCGCTCCAACGTAACCATCAGTTTGTTCTCTTTAGTCAGGAGTCTGTTTCTTAGTTTCCTTTTTTCTTCTCCTTTACTCATTTGTTTTGTTTCTTAAATTCCACATATGAGTGAAATCGTGTGCTATTTGTCTTTCTCTGACGGATTTATTTCGCTTAGCACAATACACTCTATCTAGATCCATCCGTGTCATTGCAAATGACAAGATTTCATTTTTTTTTTTTGGTTCTATAATATTCCATTGTGTGATACAACCACATACACCACATCTTCTTTATCCATTCATCTACCAGTGGACACTTGGGCTGCTTCCATAATTTGACTATTGTAAATAATGCTGCAATAAGCAAAGGGTACACGAATTCCTTTGAATTAGTGTTTTTATATTTTGGGGGTAAATACCCAGTAGTGCAATTATTGGATTATATGGTAATTCTATTTTTAAAATGTTGAGGAGACTCCGTACTGTTTTCCACAGTGGCTGCACCACTTCAAATTCCCACCAACAGTGCACAAGTTTCCTTTTTCTCCACATCCTCACCCACACTTGTTTCTTTTATTTGTGATTTTAGCCATTCTGACAGGGGTAAAGTGCTATCTCATTGTAGTTTTGACTTGCATTTCCTGGATGATAAGTGATGCTGAGCATCTTTTCCTATTTCTGGTGGCCATCTGGATGTCATCTTTGGAGAAATGTCTGTTCAGCCCTTGTGCCCATTTTTAATTGGATTATTTATTTTTTGGGTGTTGCATTGTATCAGTTCTTTATGTATTTTGGATAGTAACCTTTTATTGGATATGTCATTTGCAAATACCTTTTCCCATTCAGTAGGCTGCCTTTTAGTTTTCTTGATTGTTTTCTTTGCCGTGCAGAAGCTTTTCATTTTGATGTAGTCCCAGTAGTTTATTTTCACTTTTGTTTCCCTTGTCTAAGGAAGTATATCTAGAAAAATGTTGCTACAGCTGATGACAGAAATTACTGCCTGTGTTCTCTTCTAGGATTTTTATGGTTTCAGGTCTCACATTTAGGTCTTTAATCCATTTTGAGTTTATTTTTGTGTATCATGAAAGAAAATGATCCATTTTCATTGTTTTGCATGTTGCTGTTCAGTTTTCCCAACACCATTGGTTGAAGAGACTGTCTTTTCCCCATTGTATACTCATTCTTCCTTTGTCAAAGATTAATTGACCATATAATTGTGGGCTTATTTCTGGGTTTTCTATGCTGTTCCATTTACCTATGTGTCTATCTTTGTGCCAGTATCATACTGTTTTGATTACTGCAGCTTTGTAGTATATCTTGATATCTGAAATTATGATACCTCCAGTTTTCTTTTAAGATTACTTTGACTATTTGGGGACTTTTGTGGCTCCATACAAATTTTAGGATTGTTTGCTCTAGTCCTGTGAAAAATGCTGTTGGTATTTTGAGAGGGATTGCATTAAATCTGTAGATAACTTTGTTTAGTATAGACATTTTTTTCATTATGTTATGTTAATCACCATACAGTACATCATTAGTTTTTGATGTAGTGTTTCATGATTCATTATTTGCATATAACACCCAGTGCTCCATTTAGTACGTGCCCTCTTTAATACCCATCACCAGGCTAATCCATCCCCCCACCCCCTCCCCTCTAGAACCCTCAGTTTGTTTCTCAGAGTCCATAGTCTCTCATGGTTTGTCGCCCCCTCCGATTTCCCCCCTTCGTTTTTCCCTTCCTGCTATCTTCTTCTTCTTCTTCTTCTTCTTCTTCTTCTTCTTCTTCTTTTTTAAATAACATATAATGTATTATTTGTTTCAGAGGTACAGGTCGTATAGACATTTTAACAATATTTGTCCTTCTGATCATGAGAATGGAACGTCTTTCCATTTCTTTGTGGCATCTTCAATTTCTTTCATCAATATTTTATAGTTTTCAGAGTACAGGTCTTTCATCTAAGTTTATTCCTGAATGTTTTATTATTTTTTGGTGCAATTGTAAATCGGATGGTTTTCTTAATTTCTCTTTCTGTTGCTTCATTATTAGTGTATAGGAATATGACAGATTTCTGAACATTGATTTTGTATCCTGAGACTTTACTGAATTCATTTATCAATTCTAATAGTTTTTTGGTTGAATCTTTAGGGTTTTCTATATATGGTATCATGTCATGTACAAATAGTCAAAATTTTACTTCGTCCTTACCAATCAGATGCATTTTATTTCTTTTTGTTGTCTGATTGCTGAGGCTAGGACTTCCAGTACTATGTTGAATAAAAGTGGTCAGAGTGGACATCTTTGTCTTGTTCCTGACCTTAGGGGGAAAGCTCTCAGTTTTCCCCATTTAGGATGATGTTCACTGAGAGTTTTCACATACGGCCTTTAGTATGTTGAGGTATGTTGCTTTGTTGAAAGTTTTTATCATGAATGGATTTTACTCTGTCAGATGCTTTTTTCTGCATCTGTGAGCATCTTGTACTTTTAATACTCTGTATAAAGTTTACTTACCTATTTTTGCTTAGCTGCAAATTGTCCTTCTGTATCCTGTGAAAATGTCTGACTTATTTTGATGATGAAGACATATGTTCTTCAAATACTACTATATTTGTTACATGTTGTTTTGAGGTTAGTGGAAATAAAGATGTAAGGTGATTCTTGCTTAGCATCATCACTCTTCCACTGCATTTTTATTTTTTAAAAAAATTTTAAAGATTTTATTCATTTATTTGAGAGAGAGAGAGAGAGCACAAGCAGAGGTGAGTGGCAGAGGGAGAGGGAGAAGCAGACTCCTGGCTGAGCACGAAGCCTGATGCGGGGCTCGATCTCAGGACCGTGAGCTGAAGGCAGACACTTAACTGAGCCACCCAGGTGCCCCTCCACTGCATTTTTATTAAAGGTTATTAAGCCCCTGTAAGGTTTCAAGCTCATCCAACTTTGAGAACCCATAAAACTTAGACCCATTCTAGGTGAGCAAAAACTGTCATGGTCCATGCTTCAAAGTATATAGCAGTATAGTTTAGTGTGAAAGAGAGACATTAAGTAAATGTGCCAGTACCATGATACTGTACTGTGGTAACATTTGCAAGTTTTACTGTGCTGGAGAGGCACATGGTATCATGAAGTCTTTTTTTTTTTTTTAAGATTTTATTTATTTATTTGAGACAGAGAGAATGAGAGACAGAGCATGAGAGGGAGGAGGGTCAGAGGGAGAAGCAGACTCCCCGCCGAGCAGGGAGCCCGATGCGGGACTCGATCCAGGGACTCCAGGATCATGACCTGAGCCGAAGGCAGTCGCTTAACCAACTGAGCCACCCAGGCGCCCGAAGTCTTATAATATAGAAGATTAACTTAACATTTAAATAAATCTGTCAGCTAAACAAGAAAGATATTATCAACTCTTTTCAAGATAATGAATCATAGATTGAAAACATATGGTCTTACTAGAAGTCAAAGCAATGCAAATTAAAAGAATGAAATACTGGTCTTCACCTATATAATTAGCAGAGTTGGAAGATAATATTAAAAGATGGAGAGACAGCCACAGAACACTATTTCCTGGAGTTGGGAAGCAGTTGCTTGTATGTGTCATGAACTTTCAAACTTTATAGATGTATAGCAGTCTCTCAAGGGTAGAAAAAAAATTTTTGTGCAAACATCCTATATTTCAATGTCATTTACAATAGCACAACTTTGATAACTGAATTGAGTAACGGATAAATGGTTAAATGTACTGTATCCGTATGATGGTTATTCACATTTAAATTTTAATGTTAACTATTGAAAATAGAAAATATGTATTGTGTTAGGCAAAAACAAAGACATATTGAAAAATCTATATACACAGTATAATTTTAGTTATATATAATTACTAGAGACAAATATACCAAAATGATGATGTTGGTTCTCTCTAGGCAAAGAAATAATCCATTGTTTTTATTTTTCATTTTTATTTTCTATATTTCAAATTTTTGATAAATAATGTATTATTTATGGACCATGACACAAACACCACATCACATAAGTACTTGAATTCCTATTGGTAGAGAAAACCTGCTCAGAGGACAGGTTTCTTGGATATAGATGGAGACCAGTCATCCAGTCAGGAAGCCAAGTTGAAAAGAAACTCATTCATCCTGACGGATAAGCCCGCCTCTATTGGAGGTTCCTTTCTTTGATATTTGGGTGGTATTAGGTCATGAGCATGACACTTAAAGATGCCGACAAGAGATGTTTGAAACAAAGTTGTTGAATTATTAGTGAAACTCCAAGGGCAGAATCAAATGATTCAATGGAACTTGTAATCTTAGAAAAGACCAATAATGAATCCTAAATTTTAATGGAGTCCACAGTATCACTGAAATGCCTCATTTCATTTGCTGTTAACCTTTCTGATATGCTACCTGGAGGTCTTTAAATTCTTAGGACAGGGTGCCATTTAAAAAAATAAATGTCTTTTACCGATATCTGACAAGAAACATAATCAAGTTGCACAAAAATTTCTTCAAGTGTTTATTCAAATGAAAACCAAATCATTTAACATCTCAGGAGAAGTCATTTAAAGGGAGCAATCCAGGAGTGAGGTCTGAGTTGGAACACAAATTGTCAGAAACTGGCAGTGTTCAAAAGGGTGATTTTGCAACATGTCCTCTAACACATTTCATGGCAACAGAATATTGTGAATATCAAAGTTACACATCGCAGCCGAGGTTCAGGATGAGCCAGGTGGCATAGTAGCATGATAGATGAATCAAAAAAACAGGGCACTATTCTACACTGAACTACGAGTTTTGAGTTGATTTTATTTTTAGCTTTGTACTTATTGTAATGGTACCGAGAATTCAGAGGCAATGCTCCAGTTGAGAGGAAAATAAGTGCAGTAATAATCCTCTGCTCTCTGCGACTCCCAGCCTTCCCCCAGCCAGGGCATCCGATTCATGCTGTGGCCAGGCGCTTTGCAGAGTCCTGGTGACTCTATGCAATGTCTGCTTCCTCAAGCAAGGCTATTTGCTGTCTCTCACTGCTGTAACAACTTCCCACCAGATTAGGGCTTGAAAACAAGACAAATCTATTACCTCCTGGCTTGCGTAGGTCGGAAGTCTGGTAAGCTTGGGTGGGTCCTCTGTTTAGCATCTCACAAGCCTGAAATCAAGGTGTTCACAGGACCAGGATCCTCACTGGAGTTGGTGGGGAAGAATCTGCTAACTAGTTCTTTCAGGCTCTAGGTAGGATTCAGTCATTGCTAAGGTCCATGATGCTTGATAGCTGCCCACCAGAAGCTAGTCTTTGTTCCTAGAAACTGTCTCCACTCATTTTGGAGCAGCTCCCTCCAGGAGGGGGACAAGACCCTCTTATGCTTCAAATCGCTCTGATTCTCCTTTGCCGCATTTCTCTGACTTGAGCTGGAGAAATTTCTTTTTAAGGGCTTCTGTGATTACCCACGATAGTCTCACTATTGTACATCTGGAACCTTAATTACATATACAAAATTCTTTTTGTCACTTAAGGTAATATATTCCGAGGTTCCAGAGATTACGACACAGATATTTTCAGGGGGCTATTCCACTGCACAAAAATACTAGATGGGTGTCAAATAACTTATTATTGACTTGTGTGTGTACTGAATTAACAAATAATTAGAATGAATTGAGGAAATTCAACCAGTCTTGTAGTGTTTTGAATCTTTTCAGAATAGCTTTAATTGCTTAGTCACTTAGGACTTAACACAAAAATTATAAATCCGTCAAATCTGTTGGAGCCAAAAGAATTCAGAGAAAACTTACTGCATTTGCTCTGTTTCTGTTAGCAGAATTTTGACAAAACCAACAAGCAAATAAGCTGAGAATTATTCAGCCCATAGTAGCTGCTTTTCAGTCATTAAATTCAAGAGACTGAGCGTATATTAAGAACCAATATTTTATAAGTCAAACAGAGAAAGACATGTATCATATGATCTCACTGATATGAGGAATTCTTAATCGCAGGAGACAAACTGAGGGTTGCCGGAGTGGTGGGGGGTGGGAGGGATGGGGTGGCTGGATGATAGACATTGGGAGGGTATGTGCTATGGTGAGCGCTGTGAATTGTGTAAGACTTGAATCACAGACCTGTACCTCTGAAACAAGTAATGCATTATATGTTAAAAAAAAAAAAAAAAA